>NC_056725.1:102545995-102695995 GCF_019279795.1 Protopterus annectens
TCTGTCTCTATGTATATGTTTGTTTTCATATATATATATATATATATATATATATATATATATATATATATATATATATATATATATATATATACCAATCCTTCCTAATTGCACTGTCTCTACCCTATTATAAACTGGCTGTAAAGAAGGGTATATTTGAGAAAGCATCCTGAAATCATACAGCTGAGGTGGCTTACTGGTAAATTGCTTTAACTATGGTGTGTTGGGTCCTGGGTTCAAAACCTGCAAGGGCTATTTTGTTTATTGCTGGGCAGAACAAGGACTGTTGGATACAGAGTGACAAAGGAAGTTTTGAGCAGCGTTAAGTGTGTTTCCACAGGTTGCAACACTAAGTGGTGCTAACGTACAATTAAACAAATAGCCACTTACACCATGTAGGCTTTGCTTACCACTGCACAAATCTGCTTAGCATTTACATTTAAGCAATGCTGAAACCTGCTAAGCATAGCTCAGCCCTGGGAACCAGTGATCACATTCCAGTCTGATAAAATAGCAGGGAATAACATCTTTAATAAGTGTATTTAATTTCCTGTACATAACATGCTTCTACGTGCCATTACAGTAGCAAGGGGTGTGACTATAATGTATAGGACACCTGGGTATACATGGGTGGTACTACAATCTTTTTTCTTTATATTTGTTTTATACATGGGTAGTATCCCAGGTTATATGCAATCACACTTGCATGTTACACCAGCTACAATGTACTGATTGACAAAAATAGTTTATCACATATTGTATCATTACGTTAGTACTTTTAGCAATGCTTTTCCAAGTAAGAGTAGATTGTAGTACTAGAACCATACACCCCTGCATGCAAAGCTGGGACTCTGAGTACTGACTATCTTGTTCTTGGTGTTTGAGCTGTATCTTTTTATGTATCTCCTATTGGATATTGATCTAATATGTTGATATTAACTGTAGACTACTATGTATTTTGGACTTGTCATTGAGGACTGCTGTCATGTAGTGATGGCCTACCATTCAGTTTCAGACTTCTGTCTTTCAAAACATTCATCCTAATGCATAACCTGTTGGCTATCTACTTTCTGTCTGTCCTCTGTACAGATGTGCAGATATCAGGTATTGGTAAGGCCATACCACTGTGTAGGTGCCCACATAGTATTGTGCTGTGGGCCTGGACACTGCTGCTAGTTCTGACATATTGGACATTCCTTAATGTGGGCCTTGCCCCTTTTCCTTGCCTGTGTGAGGGACATTACAGAGGTGGTGGGCTACAGCTTCACATACAGTAGGTGGCAATATGTCACAGGACAGGACATGTGGAGACAGCCAAACAACATGGGGGACATATCCCCAGATTTGTGAACAGATTTTATGTCATCGGTGCTGTTATACACATGGCGGATTGATAGATTGACAGGGTTTGTGTGGACATGCATGTAGTGAGTGACTTCACGACTGACAATGATATGTCTCTGACATACCTCTCCACTAGCATGCTGTCCACAGACTGGCCACATGTCTGCTTGTTATGTTTTTTCTGTTCCTCGGACAGTTGGTGTCCTTGGTAAATCAGTCGTGGACTCTAGGGAATGCAAGCAGTAAAAACTCACATCTATTGGTATTACTGATGTCATAGTCCTCATAAAGGATGTTACAACAAACCCAGTAACATCTGTAACTGTCTCAGTGTATGACAGCAATATGTCCAATCTACCCCTGTGTTTATGCCTCTGTCCCCAAATGATGTCAGGCTTTGTCCAGATGTCAGTGAGGTGCAGACGTATTTATTATCATTATTTCTTGACTTCATTCCTGCTACCATCCCAGTGATGTAGTAGACCCACAGTCATGTCAGGGAAGAGGGCATAGATATGAGTCCTGAACCTGTACATTCTGAGGTGAACTGTATGTGTGAAAGACCTGTGTATGTCTGGCCATTGTTAACCTACTGTCATGAGTGTGTACACATGTCATGTGTACATGCTATTTGGGCTGTGTATAGAGGGGGTGGATGTATGTGCTATGGCTCCTTCTTTATCTGACTGTGCATGCTGCTCCATTTTCTGCTGATCTATTGGCTGTATGTGTTTGTAGGGGCAGACTGAGACATGTCCTATGCCAAGGTCAGAATTCAGACTACACTGAGAATTGTGACTGTATATGTAGGGCTAGTGTGTGAGTGGCAAACAATGATGCATTTGTTCACACAGTCTGTATAGTCTACTGTTCATTTGACTTACCAGTATGTGACTGTGACTGTGGTGATGTTGGTTGTGGATATGCACTTTCACACTGGTATCTGTTTGTCAGTGCTGTTACATCCCTGTAGCGCCCGATATATTTGCAAATAAATGTTTAATTACCCATAGCAGATTTCCTAATTCAATTACTCATACTATTTCAGTATGTTACAGCACACAGGAGGGTGTTACTACAACTGCTTATCTATACCAGTACTTCAGATACATCCCCATTTTCATGGCTTCCACCCACCACTTTGTCAGCCTTGGTCCAGATTCATTGCAGAAAGGGGTTCTGAGCATACCTGTCAACTGGCTGGATTGTTTCAGGATGTCCAGTTGTATTGCTCATATTTCTGGTCTGTTTTACTGATTATCATTTCTCTGGTAAATCACTGTAATTATATGATTGCTGTCAGAAAATGAGGACATACAGTTAATTTACCTACCTCACATCCATCAGAATATATATGCTAAAACAAACCATGTCACTCTGTCAAGAAGAGTACAAGGGGACAATGACCTCTTCCTTCCTAGATGCTAATGCGTTAGTGCTGAGATGTGCTACATAGAAGGACTTTGTGACCGCAGTGGCAATGTGGTGGTCAAGAGACATTGCTGTCAATCTGTTTACCCAGATCTCTTATAATGCCTTCTTTGTTTAGGGGACTACCATCAATGTCGTAAATTATGGGAACAGGGTTTTCCACAAAGGGGATGACAACACATTTTCTGACATTGAGCTTAATGCCATGGCTCTGACACCAGTCATTGGTCTCAGTGAGGCCTTTCAGTAGGATACCAACATCACTTGGGTAGTTAATAATAGCTCCCAACTTGCAATTATCTGCAAACCTTGTCAGCCATAGTCCCTTCATGTTGGCATGGACTTCAGAGAAGTTGATACCAAACATTAGAGGACCCAGGACAGAACCCTGTGGGACTCCACTTATGACTGCTCAGCAGTCTGACCTGGAGTCAGCTACTTCCACACTGTGAGTCCTATCTATGACCCAGTTTGCAATCCATCTAGTGATATAGGGGTTGGTGCCTAGCTTAGTGAATTTTTGCATGATCCCTGAGTGGGGAATGTAATCAAATGCTTTGGCCAGATCAAGGTATGCTGTATGTGCCATCTTGCCTTCATTCACAGCTCAGGTGACTGATGCCAAGAAGTTGACCAGGTTGATTGAGCAGGTATGACCTACCCTTCACAAAAGTAAACTGTGTGGGATCCTGAGTCTGCAGATTCCCATATCCCTGATTATTAGGTGCATGATGATGCATTCCATAGCTTTGCATAACAGACTTGTCAGGCAGTTGGGGTGGTATTTCCCAGGGTCTGTAGTCGCATCTCATTTGTGGAGAGGGGTGACTGTATAAGTGCAAAATTTAGTAGATACAAAACCTGAGATGAGGCTGTGCTTGAGCAAGGCACACAGGTGAGGTGCCAGGTCACGCTGTAGCTCATGTAGATCACAGCCAGAGATACTGTCAGGTCCCATAGAAGCTGCATTCTTGGCCTTGGATAGTGGTGTTTTAACCTGCGCAGCAGTAATACTCAGTGCCTGGCAGTGTACTGGTATTGTGATTGGTCCGTTAAGGGGAGAGGAGTAAAGTTTGCACTCAATATGTCAGCCAGAATATTGGCAATATTTGTTGGCTCACTCTAGTAAGTACCATTGTCTAGTAGCTCAGAACAAATCTTGGTATTGCCATGGAGATTCTTTACATAACTGTATGAGGCCTTGTGATTGTCTTTGCTATGTGCTCCAATTCTGTTTTCACAGCTAACTTTGTAGTCATTGATGAGGGATCTCAACTTTTAATTGAGCCTGATAAGGGTTTTTTCCAGTCTTGAGACTTCACCTTATTCCATATCAGTTCCCTCTTTCTGTTGTACAGTTTCTTTATGGCCAGAGACCACCAGATTGGCTTTCTTGTTTTGGAGGTGAGGGTCCTGGTTCTATTTAGTATGGTGGTAGCCATGCATTTGTGTACGTGTTTATAGTGCATTGTTGTTTGATTCAGCAGTCATGCAAGTAGTCTCCATTTACATGGCTGTTGTGAGGTTAGCCACCTCTGTTTTTATGAGGTCATAGTTAGCTCTGGAAAGGCTTTTCATGGTGGTTACCTGTGCAGAGGTGGGGGGTGGGAGGGCTGTGGATTTCCAAAGGTGATTAATTTGTGTTCAGATATAAAAAGGGGATGAGTTGACTATTGGTGTAGAGAAACAGTCGCCCATGTTAGCAAGGACCAGATTGAGGTGATGGGCAGGTGCATCAGTACATGAGTAGCTTTCTCAGTTAATGGTGTGATAGTTGAAGTCAACCAGTATGAGAGTGTTAGGTTGGACACTAATATTGTCCAGGGTGTTCAGGGACATGGAGGGTAAGTCTTGGGACATGTTTGGAGACCTATAGCAGGCTACAACCTGAACCACTGTCTTACCCAATGTTAGCTACACCTGCAGGATCTGTAATGCATAATGTTGGTCTACCACTCTGGATGTGTGTGCATCCTTAATGAATATGGAAATGCCACCACCTTTGGAGTTTCAGTCCAAATTCTGCAGCCAAACGTTGAGGAATGAGTTATAGGCTGGTAGTGCAGGGGTGCTTCCTACTGCCTATAACCAGGTCTCTGTTACAGCACAGATGTCATTGTTCGACATTTTAAGGAGTACTTCCAGTGAGTGCATTTTCACATTTAGACTTCTAGTGTGCAGCAGCATGATCCTAAGATTGCATGTGTCTATAGCTGTCATATATTTCTGCATATTTATATATATATATATATATATATATATATATATATATATATGTGTGTGTGTGTGTGTGTGTGTATACATATATGTAGATATAAATGTGGCTGTATCACTCTCTCTCTCTCTCTATATATATATATATATATATATATATATATATATATATATGTGTGTGTGTGTGTGTGTGTGTGTGTGTGTGTGTGTGTGTGTGTGTGTGTGTGTGTATTATGTATAGCTTTGTCCACATATATGCATCTCCATACATATATATATATATATAGAACCTGACTGATTCTACAGACACCTTTCCCTACTGTTGAATGACTGTAATATTTTATAGGGCTCAGATGGTGTATTGATACAGTGCTTTGATTGTAGTTTATTTTACAGGGCCCTGGGTCCAAGACTTGGCAGGCCTTATTATTTTGTTGCAAGGCAGAACAGTTGTTGCTAGGGAGGAAGGGATAAGGGCAATAATTAAAAGACATCCCTAGTTTGGGCGCCTTCACAACCGTTTAGACAGCCTTTGGACAGATTTTTTACAGTAAGAGGTTCAGAGTGTGGATCTGATGTCTGACTGCACTATATATATATATATATATATATATATATATATATATATATATATATATATATATATATATGCATCTCCATACACATATACATTTATATCTATGTACAACACATGACTAATGTTAACAAACCTTTTCCCTACTGTTGAATGACTCTGCTGAATGATATGTTTGTAAAAACATCAGATATGCCTACAGCTCAGATGGCTTAGTGGTAAATTGCTGTGGCTGTGGTGTCCTGGGTTCAACACTTGCAAGGGATGATTGTTTTGTTGCTGGGCAGAACAAGGGCTGTTGGATACAGACTGATTAAGGCATTTTTAAACAGTTGTAAGTGGGTTTGCATGGTTTTTCGCAATGGTAAACAATGCTAACTGCTGGTTAACTATGCTGACAGACAGTTAGCCTTAAAAGTGCTTAATCTGTGTAGGCATTGCCTAGCACCACACAAACAGGTTTACTCCTGCTTACTCCCACTTACCCCCTATGCTAATTTCTTTAAAAGAAAAGAAAAAAGGGTTGATAGGAAAGTGGTGAAAAAGGGGGCATGAAGAGGGACAAACAATATGAAAGAGAGCTAGGGATGTGCAGGATGGGTGTAGGGAATGTCCATAGTTGTTCATTTCTTCTACAGCAACAGCTGTGCATATATACTGAATTTGGAGGTAAATTTGGACACTCAACCCCATGAGAGAGGGGTGAGGACAAAAGTAATGTGTTGTGAAGCCAATTAGACCAGATTGCATGTCTCCAGTGGACACGTGCAAAATGGACAAATATGTATGGACTGACGTGTTTTTTGAGAACAGATTGCCCTTTTTTTTAAGGTGAGAGTGGGATGGTGGAGAAGGCTAGTAGGTATATTTGGGGAGGAAGGTTTGGTAGGAAAACAGACAAGAAAGACAAGACAGCATAGAGGGGTGGTATATGACACATGTGGGGGTGGTAAACAGACGGGAAGGGGTGTTTGGTAATCGGAACCCACGAGCCTCAAATGAATACAGTGGGAAAGGGGTCCCCACCCATTGGCAGTTACCACTCCAACTTCACGGTCTCAAAGGTGGCTGTGCTGGGGGCTGAGCAGGAGGGGCAGGCTGACCCTCTAAATGCACCATGTAGCCCTCAAGATGGCGTAGTAGATCTCCCAATTCCTTGCAGAGCTCGCTACGCACCAGACCCCGGGTATGGCTTTGGGTGATAGGATCCTGACAAGTCCCATTTCCTGAGGTGGTTCCACCCAAAGGGGGTGCAGGACCAGCAGACAAGGATGTCAGCCTTCCCAGATGTGCTATGGTGTTGCAGTTTTAGAACATATGTTGGTTAGTAATGGTAAACACATTCCAGGATTAGTTATAACAGCATGCATGAGTATTCCCATTAACCCAAAACAACAGATTTGGAACATTTGCATAGCAAACAAACACATGCACATATGGCACCACAGTGGGCATTACACCGGCATGCAGGTTACATTGATAGCAACAGGCCACCAATGATAGTATTTGAATAGGGAACATTAATTGGAATACATTTCAACATTTGTAGAACAATAGAACACATGTCCCAACAGTAGGTTTGATGGAAAACATACCCATTCATTTATGTGTTTAGATTATTGGTGAAGATAAGGTGGGGGAGAAAGATGTCAATTAACAAATGTAGATTCTTGCAGTGGTCACAACTTTAATGATCATTACTTTAATCATTACTCTACAGGCATTATTACAACAACCTATGGCCTTAGGTTGGGCAGTGGTATGTTTGTACACAGTGTATAACTACAGCCCTCTTATAGCTACTTTATACCTTCTCTTACTTGGAAGACTTGTGGAGGGAATGTTTGTTAATACGACCTGACTGTTTCTACCCATATTCACATAGTCAGGGTTACATATGTGCACTCATACTGTGTGTGTGTGTGTGTGTGTGTGTGTGTGTGTGTGTGTGTGTGTGTGTGTGTGTGTGTGTGTGTGTGTGTGTGTGTGTGTGTGTGTGTGTGTGTGTCTGTGTGTGTCCTACTGCCATACTCTGCCTTGATTTCTACTGGTCACCCTGGTTGTTGGCAGCAGGGACTGGTAGCTGTGACGGCATGACACTTTTGAACATTTCTTGAGGAGACCACTTGGAGCATGTACGTCTCTTGCTGTCATTTGCAGCCTTGGGATTGGACTGTGGGTGTTGGATACAGTATAACTACAGTCTTCGTATAGCAACGTCTTACCTTCTCTTACCTGGAAAACCTGAGGAGGGAATTTTAATTAACACTACCTGACTGTTTCTATCCATATTCACATAGTCAGGGTTGCATATGTGCACTCATACTGTGTGTGTGTGTGTGTGTGTGTGTGTGTGTGTGTGTGTGTGTGTGTGTGTGTGTGTGTGTGTGTGTGTGTGTGTGTGTGTGTGTGTGTGCTGCCATACTCTGCCTTGATTTCTATTGGTCACCCTGGTTGCTGGCAGCAGGGACTGGTAGCTGTGACAGCATGAAACTTTTGAACATTTCTTATGGAGACCACTTGGTGTACGTACTTATCTTGCTGTGATTTGCAGCCTTGGGGTTGGATTGTGGGTGTTGGACACAGCATAACTACAGTCTTCTTGTAGCTACTTTATATCTTCTCTTACCTGGAAGACCTGTGGAAGGAATTTATGTTGACACTACCTGACTATTTCTGCACATATTCACAAAATCCTAGTTGAAATTATGCATACAGCTTACTACCACTCCCTGTATTCGAACCGTGGCTGTTCCTGCTAAAAACACAACAAGCTTGTTTTTCATCAGAATGAGCTATTGAAAAACTGCTGTCTCTTCTCTGAATGATTTCTGTCTCATTCTCTCTTTGTTGTACAATCTGACCTTGTAATTAAAACATTCTTACACATACATTCCTATGCATACCTTTTGGCATTGTGCAGTGTGGAAAACAGTGGTTAACACCACATTACTATTCAGATATCAAATCTTGGTGCATGAAACATTTCATATCTGCTAATCTCATGTCTTGTAGAAGCACTAACTTTGTCAGATGAGACTTGATTGTTTAATGCTTTCAGAGCTATAGTTGATATGCATAACCTGTACACATTTCAATTCATGCCATACCAGAGTCAACACAACCAGTCCAGGGTTTTGAAATTTATTGACAGGCAGTTACAGTTTTATTTATATATAACCTATATGAGACTATTACTGTAATATTGTCTGGTTTATTCAGTACAAACCATACCCATTTTTACTACTGGCAGGTGACATTCTACTCCTTTATATTTATTTGGTATGAATACTACAAGCTAGATTGTTACTCACCAGCTTCGCGTCGCAGCCTTTGCAACCTGCTTGCATGGGCTTCCTGGTTCACAGCCCGCTCAGCTGGAGCTGTAAAGGAGATAGAGAAACATTTATGCATACCCATCCATCACATACACAGGCTGGACTTTGGTAAACAGTTATTGATATGGATACTTACCCATGCCAGGGACATCACCCCTCTGCCATGCTTCTTGGACCCACTGCTCCAAGAGCTCCCTCGTCCTCCGCTTCAAGCCAGCATAGTGGTGCCAGACCTGCTCACCAGTCCAGGGGATGCTAGTGGCACTTGTGAGATCATAGGTGAGACTTTCCCAGGGCTCCGCTTTGTATTGGGAGCCATGGTACTGGTCCTGCAACACTCTCACGCCATGTTTTTTAACAAGGAGTCCTACCATGACCTTGGACTCCTGTATGCCCCAGTGCTGCATCCGAAAGTGCATGGCCTCTCCAACACCTGCCATACTGCCTACAGTGGGGAGCTACAACCAGTTATGAGCTGTATTCCCACCTGTGAGGTTTCAATATGGCTAATTTCCCACCCTTTGCCATGATTGGATGGTTTTGAATAAGCTACTGGCAAACCTGCTTAGCTAAGGTTGGCAGTGCTAAAGGGGCAGATTCAGTACTGCTTACCAATGGGCAAATCTACTTATCTGGTCTACTCATTGGTTAGCATCCATATTTAAGCATTGCTTACACCCAGTAAGCATAACTGTGCAATACTTAGCATTGCTTATGTTTTATTTTTTAGACTATCGGCTGTATGGGATTGATTCATCTTTCCTGATATATTATAATTTTGTTTACCTTTCCTGACATCCCCCTATGTGCTTTCATTACATTTATTCTTGTATGAATATACTGTATGGGGCACTTGTGTTTATATAGGGATTTCACAACTTTATTACACTGACACCTCACATCTGGACATACTACACTACTCTGGTTAACAAATATATGTTATTTACTACCTAATTAGTAAAAAACTAAAGTATGTACTGCTTTCACGTGTAAAATGCTAATTGGCGATCGAACCAGGAGCGCCTACTTGCAAAGCAAACACTCTAACAACTTCACAATTTCCACATTGCTATGCTTTGAAATATATTCCTATTTAGCTCCTTATGATGTGTAAGTTAGCTCCTTACGATGTGTAAGCTAGGCTGAGCAGAGCTATGCGATGCACACACCCACTGAGCTATGCTTAAACTTTATTCGGTACTGAAAAAAAATTAAACTGTTGTGTTTTATTTTTGTAATGTAGGGGTATGCACATTGCTTTCTGCAACATTATCTGTGGGGGGGGGTTATGCTTTTCAAATGGTGATGACATGACAGGCTTTGCATTTGAGAGGTATGCTCCACTGACGCTAACAGTGTCCACCATGCCTCTCAACTGTACAGATCTTCACAGATTATCCAGATTTTTGCCTTATATTTTTGGTCCATTTGTCATACAATTGTGGCTTTCTGGCAGATTTGTGGCAAAGCATTAAAAACTGCAGTTAGTAAATAATGTCAGACATTTGAGTTTTACACTTCATACCCTTTGGGTAATTCATGTTAATGCATAGCTTATCATTCTATCGACTTTATAAGTTTGTGAGAGCAATAGCTCACATTTGTCCCTATTTGTCCCACTGTTTTTATGGCTTTGTCCAAATTTCTTGTGAGATTGAGTGTTACTGGTATCTGCGGACACTCTTGCTATATTTATATTGCCATACGACAATTATGGAGTGCAGGGGGCGTGTGTATTGTGAGATCACTGCTCTGAGACACACACCCCTGTGCTCGTACACAGAGCCATGTCCGTATTACAGTATGGCAGCGCGTCTTCATGAATATGCATGGTGCGCTGCCGTGCTGCATGGAAATGGTCCCTTCCATGCAGGAATAAGCTATTCTTGCATGGAAGTTTACCGAATTATTCTTGCACAGACGTTTGCTGAATCCTGGGAACGGAGTATTTTCTTATTCTTTTATTATTTATTATTAAATATATTTAAACATTTCATTGTGGCTGATCTTTGTAAGACATATTTAAGTTTGTGAGTACTTGCATATTTATTTGGTGACACTGTATAGGCTACTCCTAATATCCTTGTTATTGGTCAAACTACCATTTGTGTCAATATTAATATTACACAGTAATATTGGACACCCTCTGTTAAGGGTCTTAAAGTAGCTGATAAGGAGTTGGCTGGTGGCAGTGATAACTGCCTTATAGTCTAGGCAAAAGAGGACATAGCTAGTAAACCTGTGCCAACCTTTCCCAAGTGTGTGTGTGTGTGTGTGCTTGTGTGTGTGTGTGCGTGTGTGCATGTGTGTGTGTGTGTGTGTGTGCGTGTGTGTGTGTGTGTGTGTGTGTATATGTATGTATGTATGTATATATATATATATCTATATATATATATATATATATATATATATATATATATATACATATATATATATCTATATATATATATAAATCAAACCTCAAAGAGAGTGTGTGTGTGAGCTACTTGGGCAGGGACACGAAGCACTGGTTGGACAGAGAGGGTGCTGGAGGTCTTGGCATGACCAGTCAGCCTCAATTTCAAATCTATAGCTGTGCCAGTGGGGAGTCTGAAGAAAGAGGAAGAAACCAGCCTCAGACTGACTGTGGTCTCTGTGTGCTCTTAAGGGAAACTGCACTTGATGCAGAGAGCTGCATCTGGAAATACTGTGTCTGTGCTTGTCTTCCTCCCAATGTATGGCCCCCACTGTTGCCAGTGGTGAGGATTGAGGTTCCTTGATTACTGGTCCAGTGGTGAGGCATCACAATTCCCTTCAGTGAAGCCGAAAATAATATCATCATTGACATGCTCTGTCAACATGGGGCATTTCTTCTGTGAAGAGGTCATCCCAATATGACAGAAAAGCTCAGCATATGGCAGCAGATTGTTGCTAACATCAGTTCTGTGATGGACACAAGCAGACATATGAGCAGGTGCACCACAGGGCAACTGACATGATATTCTCTGCATGCAGGTATACAGGTGTTGTTGCCCGAGACCAGAGGGCAACCAGGGGTGTGCCTATTACAGAACCACCTCTCACCCCCAATGATGATTTCCTGGCAAATATCCTCCAACAGGACAACGCACAACAGAGTGGACCACAACATGCCATTGACATGGGTGCCACTCTTTCTGAGTCCCAGCAGAAGTTTTCAGGTAGGCTTTTGTTAGAAAATATGTATTAGTAATATGCATGCTTAGTGCATTCAAGGTTTAAAAAGTGTTAATACATTTATTCTGTTCACACTGCATAAATCTGCAGAAGCTACATTCCAATTCTGTTATGTCATATGTGCAACTATGATCTGCTTATGCTTTGGAAATTAACAGGAAAGCATTTGATTTCTGCTAATGTCATAAAAATAATAATAGATGTTTTCATTCTACTAAACTTATGCTATGAGAAAAGTACATAATTGCTGAAGCTATTGATAATGAAAACAAAGGCTGCTAGAAAATATAAACTATAGTCAGCATTACTTGTACCTAAGCTAGAAATGTACCTTGAAATGTAACACATATATATTAGAACTGCGCAACTGAAGAATAGAAAGTTTGTAGTGGGCTAAAAATAAAGCCCCAAGGCCAGGTTGTTTTTCTCAAATGTTTTTCATAAATCCAGTTATGTCAGCAGGAAATCCAAGTAACATTTTCTATGTAACACATAGTGAGTTTTAAATCTGGACATGTCAGCAGGAAATCTAAGTAACATTTTCTATAGAATAATACAGAAAGCTGTGTCTAACTACGTCAACCATAGAAAAGTAACATTTCATAGAACTGTATAAAAGAAGCATACTGCCTACTAGTAATTTAGGCAAAATCCTGTATCTGCATGTTTTGTCTCCTTGCTGCAAGTAATAAAGGGTGCCATACCTGAACCTTACGTGAATTGGTCTTTGAAGTTTTTTCCTTTGACAGATTGGTCCATTGAGCCGGAACCCTCACTTCACCTCGTATCAGACGGGCCAGGTGGTTGAAACCGTACGGGGAAGAAATCAAATCGGTTCTTCTTATTTGAAAAGCCCTCCGACTGAATTGTCATGCAAAAGAGGCCAGCCACTTTCTGATTTGCGACTGAAGGACAGGTCTCCACGATCCAGGTGATCAATCATATAGGCTCAGGTAAGGTGAATCTACTTTTTTCTGTTTTCTGTTTTAGATCAGGGACTAGATTTGTATTTTTTTTGTCAAGACTGTATTTTACCAGTCAGAGACAGAAAAGATTACTGTATTGTCATAGATCAGGAGAAACAGAATAGGTAGGCAGTCATTCTGAAGAGACTATAACAAAATCCGTGGTACCAGGTTAAAAATAAGAGACGTTACGTAGCGATCAAAAAAGGGTAGAACAAAATGGGTAATAATTGCACAAAAAGACCCCAAAATCCGCCGTTAACCAAAGATGCAAAATACATGCAGTCGCAGCGTGCTGACAATATGAAATACTATTCAAAATGGGTTAATAAGTACGAATTTGACAGAAAATTAGAAAAATCCTCGCTTATCAAACTTGTCAAACAGCTTAAAACCGATTCCAAAGGTGGGGTAAAAAAGCAATGCAAATTAGGAATTCCTCAGGCACACAGGTGGATTGAGGAAGTAAACCGTAGGGAACAAAAGAACAACAATTCAAAAACAATGTTTTTAGATAAGGAGGACAATAACTTAGTAATAGCATCGGCCCCTCTGCCTCCTTTACCAGAATATGAAGCAAGTGAACAGGTTAGTCCACCCCCACAATATTCTGTTGTCACTGAAAATAGAGACATTGTAAAAATAAAACCATTTATTAGAGATCCCTTCCGGACCAGGTCTCAAATATGGGCAGGTAACTCAAATGAAGGCATTGAGTTATATCAAATGGTTAAGAATTCATGATCTATGAGTGAAGAAGAAATATGTTCACTTATAGAAGTACCCAATCCTCAGGCAGGACAAGACGGTCAGGACCCAACTATTTTAGTATATAGACCTTGGACTCGGGAAGATATCCGGAAAGACACTGAGGGAATTCCCCATCCAAAAGTTAATTTTAGAAAGTTCTCAGAAGATTTACAAGGAATGAGGCTGAGTTATAACTTAAATGGAGAAGAGGTAGAAAAAGTAGTTAGACAAATTGTTGGGCCAGAATGGCACATGATTAGTGTCAACTGGAATCCCAGTGACGCTGCACACAGACCCCTCCCACATAGCAGCGCAGAGCTAGACAACAGAGTAAAAGGTCTTACAGACTGCATCTCTGAAAAATGGAAGCCTAGAGCAGACTGGACTTGCATTAATCAATGCATCCAACAAGAAGGTGAAACTATTGACCGATATTATGCCAGATTATTAGAATGTTTTAATAACCACTGTGGAATGCAGGTTCCTGAAGATCAAACACACAATTCCCCATATGAACAGCAGTTAAAAATGCATTTTTGAAAGGCAGTATTGCACCCATAAGCAGTTTTATTACAAAACACATGGTAGATCATCGTACAAGCAGGTTACAGTCATTACTTGAATATGCTAGGCATGCCAAAAGGCATTTTAATAGCAAAAAGAAAAAGAAAGCTCAAGTATTTTCTGTAGAAGATGGAGCAGAAGTTTATGTAGTACAGACCGGGAAAAAGGGCAAGAAAACTGCACAGGGAAACAAACAATCTGATCAGCGATCAGAAGACTTTGAAGAGCGAAAGAAAAGGGGTGAATGTTTCAAATGTGGTAAAAAGAGACACTTGGCAAGGGATTTCATGAAAAACAAGAAGGCAACCACGGAAGACAAGGAGGGTGAGGACTGACTATATGGTAGTCAGGAATCACTAGAAGGGGATAGCGGAGAAAGACAAATGAGAATGTGATAGAGAGAGTAGAGGATGTGACAGAAGAAATAGAGGAAGTGCAGGAAGCTACTGACAATAAAGAAAATGAAATATTAGACCTAGCTTTATTGAGCCTGGAGCTCTATTTAGCAAACACAAAACCAGAAGTTACACTCTTGGTAGAAGGGAGGGAAGTCAAATTATTGTGTGACTCAGGGGCATCACAAACCCTGATACATCCCTCCAAACTGCCAGAAAGCACAGAGTCACCTGATTACATACTGGTAAAAGCAGCTAATGGACAGCTGTACCAGGAGTCCCTCTCCCATAACATTTCAATAACTGATCCTGTTTCAGGATTGACTCAGAAAAACAAAATTGTTGTTTCTGCAAAATGCCCAGTAAACCTCTTGGGCAGAGACCTTATGCAACTATTTGGTATAGCAGTATTCCCAACCATGCAGGGTATGGAAGCACAACAAAAAATTCATACCTTTGCAGTGCAATCGGAGGGTGACATATTTTATTGGTACAGCCAGGACTTGGTTACGACTGGTCCAGGGACTGTGACCAAAGAATTAATGAATGTAGCCATCAGCAAGTTCCCCTCCCTTGACACTGATAAACAACACCTGCTGCACTGTACCCTGTGTTATTGTAAAACACCAGGACCTGATAAGGAATATGAGCAAGAATTGTTTAAAAATCATGCAAACAGATTGATATTACGTAATCTGTACTGGGACACAGAAGGGAACAGTGTAGCCAGCTGTTCATTGCCCCAGGAGTTCTTTGCATGCTATAAATCTAATCGATTACCACATGTTAGCTTAATCAAGGACAAAAACATCGAATGGGCAGACCTAGGAGAAAAAATCACGAGTTGGGAGAAACAGACAGAATTAGAACTGTCAGAGCAGGGAATACAAATGCAGAAGCTGAATTAAATAACTCAGACCCAACCAGCCATGCACTTGCAGTCTAGCAAGGACAGCTGATTAGCACTCCTATTAAAGGAGAAAAAGAATGCCTTACAGAATATACCAGAAACTCTCTGGTCGACAGGAAAGTCAGATGTAGGACTTATTCGTACAGCGGGGCCAGTTACTATCACACTAAAATCAGCATTTAGACCACAGAAAAGACAGTATCCCTTAAGAAAAGATGCAGAGGCAGGAATCAAACCTATCATAGCAGCTTTACTTAAGGAAGGGGTGCTGGTGGAATCTCCTGATTCACCATGTAACACACCCTTATTTCCTGTTAAAAAAGCAAATGGAGAATGGCGTATGATCCAAGATTTACAAGCTGTAAATGATGCAGTAATACCAAGGGCACCTACAGTGCCAGACCCACACACACTGTTGAATGATTTAAGACCTCAACAGAAATATTTTTCTGTGGTAGATATCAGCAATGTGTTATTTTCGATACCGATACACCCTGACAGCCAGTATTGGTTTGCATTCACATTTCAGGGGAAAAGGTATACATATACGTGACTACCACAGGGATATTGTGAAAGTCCAACCATATTCTCAAAAGAAATGGCAAGCAAATTGGCGGGATTTACCCCACCAAGAGGCAGACAGATTTTACATTATGTTGATGACATCTTGCTGGTGGCCCCCACCCAGAAAGATTGCAAAGAAGATACCATAGCGCTATTACGATTTTTAGCCGCTGAAGGACATAAGGTAAACAAAAATAAACTGCAACTTTGGAAAAAACAAGTCAAATACCTAGGAAATGTAATATCCAAAGAAGGTAGAACATTACATGAGGACAGAAAAGTAGCAATTTTGCAAGCACCAAAACCCATTACCAAGAAGGAAATTATGTCGTTCCTGGGTACAACTAATTTTTGCCGGAGCTGGATTCCAAACTATGCCTTGGAATCTGCACCTCTGACTGACCTGATTGAAAGAGTTAATAGCGTCCTCATTAGTTCTGGGATTACCAAACTACCATAAACGTTTTTTCCAAACTGTAGATTGTAAGCAAGGTTATATGACATCAGTGTTAACACAACAGCATGGGAACAAGCAACACCCCATTGCTTACTATTCATCACAACTAGAGAACCAGTGGCATGGTCCTTACCTCACTGTGTACAAGCAGTAGTTGCAGCTGCAATGGCAGTACAGGCTTCGGCCTCAGTAGTTTTATTCCACCCTCTCACTTTGAGAGTGCCTCATGCAGTCACGATTATTTTACTGCAAGAGAAGGTAGCATATCTTTCCCCTGCTAGGCATCTTTCCTGTATGACTATATTGTTGAGCCAACCTCACATGATAATTGAACGATGCACGACTTTGAACCCCTCTACCTTGCTCCCAACCCCTGCAGATGGCACACCACACTGCTGCCTACAGGTGATTGAGCAAAAGACACTACCTAGAAAAGATCTCATGGATGCCCCCTTGGATGATGCTGGTGACATACTACGTGGATGGTTCGTGCAAAAGGGGTACTGCAGGACAGAACCTAGTAGGATATGCAGTAGTTTCTGACACTGAAATTATAGAAGCAAAACCTTTACCACAGAACTTATCTGCATAGGCAGCAGAATTGATTGCCTTGACATGGGCATGTACCTTAGCAAAGGGTAAATGTGTAAACATTTTACTGACAGCCAGAACGCTTTTTCTATGTACATGTTTTTGAGCAACAGTGGGAAAAACGAGGAATGATAACATCTACTGGCAAACCTATCAATCATGCACAGTTTATTTTAGATCTTTTAGAACCTATTCAGTTACCTCAGAAAGTAGCTATTTGTAAATGCACAGCTCACACCAAGCAACAAGATAGGGTTTCAAAATGTAATGCGAGAGCTGATACAGCTGCAAAACAAGCAGCTTCTGAAATATTTCTTTTAAATGAGGAACTGCAACCCTCTGAGATTTTAGACTTAGAAATGTTAAAAACAATGCAGACACTCACTACGCAAGTTGAAAAACAAAGATGGGTAAAACGAGGAGCAATTCTCGAAAAGGGGCTGTACATCTCTAAAGAAGGGAAACTGATACTACCATCTAATTTGTTTAGATATGCAGCTTTGTTGAGCCATGGGCAATGCCATGTCTCAACAGGGGGGATGGTACAGCTGGTGAACCAGGTGTTCACAACGTACAGATTTACAAACTACTTTAAAAAAATTTGTTTGATGTGCCAAATTTGTAACAAACATCATGCACAAGGGGCGTTAAAGCCCAAGCAAGGGAGTTTCCCTACACCACCATATCCGTTTCACACTATCTGTATGGATTTCATAGAATTGAATGAATGTGAAAATAAGAAGTATTGTCTTGTCATTGTAGATATGTTTTCCAGTTGGGTGGAAGCCTTTCCAAACAAAACTCCAGATGCAGCCACAGTAGCAAAAGTTCTTGTCAAAGAAATCATCCCTAGATTCGGCATTCCAGAAAGGATCCACAGTGATAACGGTACACACTTTGTAAACCAAACCATACAGCAATTCTTTAAAAAAATCATTGTGCAAACCATCCACAATCTGCAAGTCTAGTTGAGAGGCATAATGGAATATTAAAGAATAAATTAAGAAAATTAATAGCCGAGACAGGAAAGAACTGGGTATAATGTCAGCCCCTGGCACTGTTGAGCATGAGAACTGTTTCAACTGCAAAAGGATTGACTCCTTTTGAAAAACTGTTTGTGAAGGGCTTATTATACACCTCAGTGGAAACTTCTCATGCCCACAGACCACGAAGCTGACTATACAATAGCTGAATATATGAGAAATTTGTTGAATTCTAAACATCTGTTGCAGTCAAATTCTGTTTCTTCTGTTTCAGATAAAGAACAAACCGAAACATTAGAAGTGGCAGTGATCCCAGGGGACTTGGTGTGGATAAAGGCCATAAAAAAGAAAAACTGGTCATCACCAAGGTGGGAAGGTCCATACCAGGTACTTCTTTCAACACCCACTGCAGTCAAAATCACAGAGCGAACTTTGTGGATCCACCTGACGCATTGCAAACCAGTTAAGGACTTTGAACTGGACAAAAATCTTACCATCGGGGCCCTCAGCACAAAGTCTGGCTACAAAGGGGGGGTCCGATCAATAGGACTGATCCGTCTCAACCCCAGTGAAGAAACCATCGGTGAAGAAGGTCCTATTAGGGCAGAGAGTAAGATCACATGCCAAAAGAAAAAATGATAGAATCCAGAAAAATCCAAATAAAACTACTCAGAAGAGTTGGAGAAAACAGGAATGCAGAACAACCATTTCCTCAGAAGTATTGCATAATCATCCTGTTAACTGTACTAGTGACAATAATCTTTTTGTTGTGACCATTCCTTTTCCCAGCCACACAAACTGAACTGAATAAACGTGGAGAGTTGCACGTAGAGTGGCACCCAAATTTCAACAGTTACCAGGCAATCAAATATGTGTATGCTGAGACCTTCAATGTTTCGAATTGCTGGATTTGCACAGCTTTGGCAGCAGCATACAGGGTTATTGTTAACTTCAGTCCCCTAGGAGCCAACAAGACCTGGGAAAATTTAGTCTATGATACATCAGATGTTACATCACAAGATAAAGTAGCATTGCACTTGTCTGTTTGACAGAAGGGGACTGTGTGTTTTTACAAAAATGATACAGTTCAGGTGGGTTGGAGCAATTGCAATGTGACTGTTCCCTATAGATGCTAAAATAAAACTGATAACACAGGTTCCTATTGCAACACAACCTATGATTCATTTTTTTGAACTAATGCATAGGACAACTGATGAAGTAAGACATAATGCTGACCTATGTAAACAACTGATTATAGTTGACAAAAAAAAGTTTAATCCAGTACCAGGACATAGTAAAGTTACTAACAAAGTAGAGGACTGTTATTTTGGATGTGGTAGGAAAGCATACAAGTGGTTACCTGAAAACTTGTCCGGCAGTTGTTATTTGGGGAACCTGGTTCCGGCCATACGACACACAACAGTTTTGCCTCAGGGGAAATTTGAAATGTTCGACGAGAACTTAAGAAGCCTGTCAATCCAGTAGGGCAAATCAATGCGGGCTGGAAAAACCATCATGCTGTGAGCCTAGGGAAAAATGGACTGTCGCATATGGACTTAGGTGATACCATCATCTCGTGGGCAGGTGTATTGCCAGCATATGGAGCAACTAAATCAATCTGGGAACTGAGAAAACTGTCTAAACTTCTCAAAATAATGAGCAATGCAACCTTTTCCGCTCTAGAATTGGTGACTGATGAACTAACTGCCATGAGAACTGTAGTGCTCCAAAACCGCATGGCTCTCGACTTCACCCTAGAAGCGAGAGGAGGTACTTGCGCTTTAATCCAGGAGGAGTGCTGTTTGTATATTCCTGAACACAAACACGAGATAGGCAATCACCTTGAGGTAATTCAGCAAGTGTCGGCTATGACCAAAACAGGACCAAATCCATTGACGGACTTTTTTCAGAGATTGTTTGGGGGTGGGGCAGTATCCTGATGAACATCCTGATTGCTATCTGTGTAGGAATGATCATACTGGTGGTATTTGTTTGCTGCTGCATCCCCTGCATGAAAAGACTGATTAAAGACTTTATAGACATGTCAGTTTCAGAAACCTTATACCAAGGTGCTGAACTTGAAGAATTGTTGAAAAATTGAAAATGCTTTCATAAGTTTAAACTGAATGACTCACTTAACTGCAAATCCTGAGTAGGAAGAGGTTACGGGAAGAAAAAATTGTTTATGCTTATTTTGAAAGTGGAATAAAAGTATTAAAAGGGGGGAAATGTTAGAAAAAATATGTATTAGTAATATGCATGCTTACATTTATTCTGTTCACACTGCATGAATCTGCAGAACCTACATTCCGATCCTCTTATGTCATATGCACAGCTATGATCTGCTTATGCTTTAGAAATTAACAGGAAACCATTTGATTTCTGCTAATGTCATGAAAATAATAATAGATGTTTCATTTCTACCAATGTCATGAGATTTAAACAAAGAGTCATTGATTTTCCGCGTATGCTATGAGAAAAGTACATAATTGCTGAAGCTATTGATAATGAAAACAAAGGCTGCTTGAAAATATAAACCATAGTCAGCATTACTTATACCTAAGCTAGAAATGTACCTTGAAATGTAACACATATATATTAGAACTGCACAACTGAAGAATAGAAAGTTTGTAGTGGGCTAAAAATAAAGCTCCAAAGCCAGGTTGTTTTTCTCAAATGTTTTTCATAAATCCAGTCATGTCAGCAAGAAATCCAAGTAACATTTCTATGTAACACATAGTGAGTTTTAAATCTGGACATGTCAGCAGGAAATCTAAGTAACATTTTCTATAGAATAATACAGAAAGCTGTGTCTAACTACGTCAACCATAGAAAAGTAACATTTCATAGAACTGTATAAAAGAAGCATACTGCCTACTAGTAATTTAGGCAAAATCCTGTATCTGCATGTTTTGTCTCCTTGCTGCAAGTAATAAAGGGTGCCATACATGAACCTTACGTGAATTGGTCTTTGAAGTTTTTTCTTTTGACATATTGGTCCTTTGAGCAGGAACCCTCACTTCACCTCAGATCAGACGGGCCAGGTGGTTGAAACGATACGGAGAAGAAATCAAATCGGTTCTTCTTATTTGAAAAGCCCTCTGACTGAATTGTCATACAAAAGAGGCCAGCCACTTTCTGATCTGCGACTGAAGGATGGGTCTCGACGAACCAGGTGATCAATCACGTAGGCTCAGGTAAGGTGAATCTACTTTTTTCTGTTTTCTGTTTTAGATCAGGGACTACATTTGTATTTTTTTTGTCAAGACTGTATTTTACCAGTCAGGGACAGAAAACATTACTGTCTTGTCATAGATCAGGAGAAACAGAATAGGTAGGCAGTCATTCTGAAGAGACTATAACAAAATCCGTGGTACCAGGTTAAAAATAAGAGATGTTACATAGCGATCAAAAAAGGGTAGAACAAAATGGGTAATAATTGCACAAAAAGACCCCAAAATCCGCCGTTAACCGAAAATGCAAAATACATGCAGTCGCAGCGCGCTGACAATATTAAATACTATTCAAATAGGGTTAATAAGTATGAATTTGATGGAAAATTAGAAAAATTCTCACTTATCAAACTTGTCAAACAGCTTAAAACCGATTCCAAAGGTCGGGTAAAAAAGCAACGCAAATTAGGAATTCCTCAGACACACAGGTGGATTGAGGAAGTAAACCATAGGGAACAAAAGAACAACAATTCAAAAACAATGTTTTTAGATAAGGAGGACAATAACTTAGTAATAGCATCGGCCCCTCCACCTCCCTTACCAGAACATGAAGCAAGTGAACAGGTTAGTCCACCCCCACGATATCCTGTTGTCACTGAAAATAGAGACATTGTAAAAATAAAACCATTTATTAGAGATCCCATTGGGACCAGGTCTCGAATATGGGCAAGTAACTCAAATGAAGGCATTGACTTATATCAAATGGTTAAGAATTCAGAATCTATGAGTGAAGAAGAAATATGTCCACTTATAGAAGTACCCAATCCTGAGGCAAGACAAGACGGTCAGGACCCAACTATTTTAGTATATAGACCTTGGACTCCGGAAGATATCCGGAAAGCCACTGAGGGAATTCCCCATCCAAAGGTTAGTTTTAGAAAGTTCTCAGAAGATTTACAAGGAATGAGGCTGAGTTATAACTTAAACGGGGAAGAGGTAGAAATAGTAGTTAGACAAATTGTGGGGCCAGATTGGCATATGATTAGTGGCAACTGGAATCCCAGTGACGCTGCACACAGACCCCTCCCACATAGCAGTGAAGAGCTAGACAACAGAGTAAAAGGTCTTACAGATCACATCTCTGAAAAATGGAAACCTAGGGCAGTCTGGACTTGCATTAATCAATGCATCCAACAAGAAGGTGAAACTACTGACCAAAATTATGCCAGATTATTAGAATGTTTTAATAACCACTGTGGAATGCAGGTTCCTGAAGATCAAACACAAGATTCCCCATATGAACAGCAGTTAAAAAATGCATTTTTAAAAGGCAGTATTGCACCCATAAGCAGTTTTATTACAAAACACATGGTAGATCATTGTACAAGCAGGTTACAGTCATTACTTGAATATGCTAGGAATGCCGAAAGGAATTTTAATAGCAAAAACAAAAAGAAAGCTCAAGTATTTTCTGTAGAAGATGGAGCAGAAGTTTATGTAGTACAGTCCAGGAAAAAGGGCAAGAAAACTGCACAGGGAAACAAACAATCTGATCAGCGATCAGAAGACTTTGAAAAGTGAAAGAAAAGGGGTGAATGTTTCAAATGCAGTAAAAAAAAACACTTGGCAAGGGATTGCAGGAAAAACAAGAAGGCAACCACGGAAGACAAGGAGGGTGAGGACTGACTATATGGTAGTCAGGAATCACTAGAAGGGGATAGCGGATAAAGGACAAATTAGAATGTGATAGAGGGAGTAGAGGATGTGACAGAAGAAATAGAGGAAGTGCAGGAAGCTACTGACAATGAAGAAAATGAAATATTAGACCTAGCTTTATTGAGCCTGGAGCTCTATTTAGCAGACACAAAACCAGAAGTTGCACTCTTGGTAGAAGGGAGGGAAGTCAAACTATTGTGTGACTCAGGGGCATCACAAACCCTGATACATCCCTCCAAACTGTCAGAAAACACAGAGTCACCTGATTGCATACTGGTAAAAGCAGCTAATGGACAGCTGTTCCGGGATCCCCTCTCCCATAACAATTCAATAACTGATCCTGTTTCAGGATTGACTCAGAAAAGCAAAATTTTTGTTTCTGCAAAATGCCCACTAAACCTCTTGGGCAGAGACCTTATGCAACTATTTGCTATAGCAGTAGTCCCAACCATGCAGGGTATGGAAGCACAGCGACAAATTGATACCTTTGCAGTGCAATCGGAGGGTGAAATGTTTCATTGGTACAGCCAGGACTTGGTTACGACTGGTCCAGGGACTGTGACCGAAGAATTAATGAATGTAGCCATCAGCAAGTTCCCCTCCCTTGACATTGATAAACAACACCTGTTGCACTGTACCCTGTGTTATTGGAACACACCAGGACCTGATAAGGAATATGAGCAAGAATTGTTTAAAAATCATGCAAATAGATTGATATTACATAACCTGTACTGGGACACAGAAGGGAACAGTGTAGCCAGCTGCTCATTGCCCCAGGAGTTCTTTGCACTCTCTAAATCTAATCGATTACCACATGTTAGCTTAATCAAGGACAAAAACATAGAATGGGCAGACCTAGGAGAAAAAGTCACGAGATGGAAGAAACAGACAGAATTAGAACTATCAGAGCAGGGAATACAAATGCAGAAGTTGAATTGGATAACTCAGACCCACCCAGCTGTACACTTGCAGTCTAGCAAGGACAGCTGATTAGCACTCCTATTAAAGGAGAAAGAGAATGCCTTACAGAATATCCCAGAAACTCTCTGGTCAACAGGAAAATCAGATCTAGGACTTATTCGTACAGCATGACCAGTTACTGTCACGCCAAAATCAACATTTAGACCACAGAAAAGACAGTATCCCTTAAGAAAAGATGCAGAGGCAGGAATCAAACCTATCATAGCAGCTTTACTTATGGAAGGGGTGCTGGTGGAATCTCCTGATTCGCCATGTAACACACCCTTATTTCCTGTTAAAAAAGCAAATGGAGAATGGCGTATGGTCCAAGATTTACAAGCTGTAAATGACATAGTAATACCAATGGCGCCTGCAGTGCCAGACCTACACACACTGTTGAAGGATTTAAGACCTCAACAGAAATATTTTTCTGTGGTAGATATCAGCAATGCGTTCTTTTTGATACCGATACACCCTGACAGCCAGTATTGGTTGCATTCACATTTCAGGGGAAAAGGTATACATATACATGACTACCACAGGGATATTGTGAAAGTCCAACAATATTCTCACAAGAAATGGCAAGCAAATTGGCGGGATTTACCCCACCAAGAGGCAGTCAGATTTTACTTTATGTTGATGACATTTTGCTGGCGGCCCCCACCCAGCAAGATTGCAAAGAAGATACCATTGCGCTATTACGATTTTCAGCCGCTGAAGGACATAAGGTAAACAATAATAAACTGCAGCTTTGGAAAAAACAAGACAAATACCTAGGATATGTAATATCCAAAGAAGGTAGAACATTAGATGAGGACAGAAAAGTAGCAATTTTGCAAGCACCAAAACCCACTACCAAGAAGGAAATGATGTCCTTCCTGGGAACAACTAATTTTTGCCGGAGCTGGATTCAAAACTATGCCTTGGAATCTGCACTTCTGACTGACCTGATATATAAGAAGCCTATGGCAGCACAGGATTTGTTACAATGGACACCAGAGGCAGAATCTGCTTTCTGCAAATTGAAACAGTTAATAGTGTCCTCATTAGTTCTGGGATTACCAAACTACCATAAATGTTTTTTCCAAACTGTAGATTGTAAGCAAAGTTATATGACATCAGTGTTAACACAACAGCATGGGGACAAGCAACACCCCATTGCTTACTATTCATCACAACTAGACCCAGTGGCATGGTCCTTACCTCACTGTGTACAAGCAGCTGCAATGGCAGTACAGGCTTCGGCCTCAGTAGTTTTATTCCACCCTCTCACTTTGAGAGTGCCTCATGCAGTCGCGATTATTTTACTGCAAGAGAAGGTAGCATATCTTTCCCCTGCTAGGCATCTTTCCTGTATGACTATATTGTTGAGCCAACCTCACATGACAATTGAACGATTCACGACTTTGAACCCTTCTACCTTGCTCCCAACCCCTGCAGATGGCACACCACACCGCTGCCTGCATTTGATTGAGCAAAAAACACTACCTAGAAAAGATCTCACGGATGCCACCTTCGATGATGCCGGTGACATACTACGTGGATGGTTCGTGCAAAAGGGGTCCTGCAGGACAGAACCTAGTAGGATATGCAGTAGTTTCTGACACTGAGATTATAGAAGCAAAACCTTTACCACACAACTTATCTGCACAGGCAACAGAATTGATTGCCTTGACACGGGCATGTACCTTAGCAAAGGGTAAATGTGTAAACATTTTTACTGACAGCCAGTACGCTTTTTGTACTGTACATGTTTTTGCGCAACAGTGGAAAAAACGAGGAATGATAACATCTACTGGCAAACCTATCAATCATGCACAGTTTATTTTAGATCTTTTAGAACCTATTCAGTTACCTAAGAAAGTAGCTATTTGTAAATGCACAGCTCACACCAAGCAACAAGATAGGATTTCAAAAGGTAATGCGAGAGCTGATACAGCTGCAAAACAAGCAGCTTCTGAAGTATTTCTTTTAAATGAGGAACTACAACCCTCTGAGATTTTAGACTTAGAAATGTTAAAAAAAATGCAGACACTCACTACGCAAGTTGAAAAACAAAGATGGGTAAAACGAGGAGCAATTCTCGAAAAGGGGCTGTACATCTCTAAAGAAGGGAAGCTGATACTACCATGTAATTTGTTTAGATATGCAGCTTTGTTGAGCCATGGGCAATGCCATGTCTCAACAGGGGGGATGGTACAGGTGGTGAACCAGGTGTTCACAACGTACGGATTTACAAACTACTGTAAAAAATTTTGTTTGATGTGCCAAATTTGCAACAAACATCATGCACAAGGGGCGTTAAAGCCCAAGCAAGGGAGTTTCCCTACACCACCATATCCGTTTCACACTATCTGTATGGATTTCATAGAAATGAACAAATGTGAAAATAAGAAGTATTGTCTTGTCATTGCAGATATGTTTTCCAGATGGGTGGAAGCCTTTCCAACCAAAAATCCAGATGCAGCCACAGTAGCAAAAGTTCTTGTCAAAGAAATCATCCCTAGATTCAGCATTCCGGAAAAGATCTACGGTGACAATGGTACACACTTTGTAAACCAAACCATACAGCAATTAAGTAAGCATTTTGATGTTTCTTTAAAAAATCATTGTGCATACCATCCACAATGTGTAGGGCTAGTTGAGAGGCATAATGGAATATTAAAGAATAAATTAAGAAAATTAATAGCCAAGACAGGAAAGAACTGGGTGTATTGTCTGCCCCTGGCACTGTTGAGCATTAGAACTGTTCCAACTGCAAAAGGATTGACTCCTTTTGAAAAACTGTTTGGAAGGGCTTATTATACACCTCAGTGGAAACTTCTCATGCCCGCAGACCAGGAAGCTGACTATACAATAGCTGAATATATGAGAAATTTGTTGAATTCTAAACATCTGTTGCAGTCAAATTCGGTTTCAGATAAAGAACAAACCGAAACATTGGAAGTGGCAGTGATCCCAGGGGACTGGGTGTGGATAAAGGCCATAAAAAAGAAAAACTGGTTGTCACCAAGGTGGGAAGGTCCATACCAGGTACTTCTTTCAACATGCACTGCAGTCAAAATTGGAGAGCGAGCTTCTTGGATCCACCTGATGCACTGCAAACTAGTTAAGAACTTTGAACTGGACAAAAATCTTACCTCTCCATCGGGGCCCTCAGCACAAAGTCTGGCTACAAAGGGGGGTCAGATCAATAGGACTGATCCGTCTCAACCCCAGTGAAGAAATCATCGGTGCTGAAGGTCCTATTTGGGCAGAGAGTAAGATCACATGTCAAAAGCAAAAATGATAGAATCCAGAAAAATCCAAATAAAACTACTCAGACGAGTCGGAGAAAACAGGAATGCAGAACAACCATTTCCTCAGAAGTATTGCATAATCATCCTGTTAACTGTACTAGTGACAATAATCTTTTTGTTGTGGCCATTCCTTTTCCCAGCCACACAAACTGAACTGAATAAACGTGGAGAGTTGCACGTAGAGTGGCACCTAAATTTCAACACTTACCAGGCAATCAAATATGTGTATACTGAGACCTTCAATGTTTCGAATTGCTGGATTTGCACAGCTTTGGCAACAGCATACGGGGGGTTATTGTTAACTTCAGTCCCCCTAGGAGCCAACAAGACCTGTGAAAATTTAGTCTATGATACATCAGATGTTACATCACAAGATTAAGTAGCATTGCACTTGTCTGTTCGACAGAAGGGGACTGTGTGTTTTTACAAAAATGATACAGTCCAGGTGGGTTGGAGCAATTGCAATGTGACTGTTCCCTATAGATGCTACAATAAAACTGATAACACAGGTTCCTATTGCTACACAACCTATGATTCATTTTTTGAACTAATGCATAGGACAACTGATGAAATAAGACATAATGCTGACCTCTGTAAACAACTGATTATAGTTGACAAAAAAATGTTTCATCCAGAACCAGGACATAGTAAAGTTACTACCAAAGTAGAGGACTGTTATTTTGTATGTGGTAGGAAAGCATACAAGTGGTTACCTGAAAATTGGTCTGGCAGGTGTTATTTGGGGTACCTGGTTCTGGCCATATGACACACAACACTTTTGCCTCGGGGGAAAATTCGAAATGTTCGACGAGAACTTAAGAAGCCTGTCAATCCAGTAGGGCAAATCAATGCGGGCTAGAAAAACCATTATGCTGTGAGTCTAGGGAAAAATGGACTGTCGCATATGGACTTGGGTGATACCATCATCTCGTGGGCAGGTGTATTGCCAGCATATGGAGCAACAAAATCAATCTGGGAACTGAGAAAACTGTCTAAACTTTTCAAAATAATGAGCAATGCAACCTTTTCCGCTTTAGAATTGGTGACTGATGAATTAACTGCCATGAGAACTGTAGTGCTCCAAAACTGCATGGCTCTCAACTTCACCCTAGCGGCGAGAGGAAGTACTTGTGCTTTAATCCAGGAGAAGTGCTGTTCGTATATTCCTGACCACAAAAACGAGATAGACAATCACCTTGAGGTAATTCAGCAAGTGTCGGCTATGACCAAACCAGGACCAAATCCATTGATGGACTTTTCCCAGAGATTGTTTGGGGGGTGGGGCAGTATCCTGATGAACATCCTGGTTGCCATCTGTGTAGGTATGATCCTTCTGGTGGTATGTGTTTGCTGCTGCATCCCTGCATGAAAAGACTGATTAAAGACTTTATAGACATATCAGTTTCAGAAACCTTATACCAAGGTGCTGAACTTGAAGAACTGTTGAAAAATTGAAAATGCTTTCATAAGTTTAAACTGAATGACTCACTTAACTGCAAATCCTGAGTAGGAAGAGGTTAGGGTTAGAAAAAATTGTTTATGCTTATTTTGAAAGTGAAATAAAAGTATTAAAAGGGGGAAATGTTAGAAAAATATGTATTAGTAATATGCAGGCTTAGTGCATTTGAGGTTTAAAAAGGGTTAATACATTTATTCTGTTCACACTGCATAAATCTGCAGAATCTACATTCCAATCCTGTTATGTCATATGCGCAGCTATGATTTGCTTATGCTTTGGTAATTAACAGGAAAGCATTTGATTTCCGCTAATGTCATGAAAATAATAATAGATGTTTCATTTCTACTAATGTCATCAGATTTAAACAAAGTGTTATTGATTTTCTGCTTATGCTATGAGAAAGGTACATAATTGCTGAAGCTATTGATAATGAAAACAAAGGCTGCTTGAAAATATAAACCATAGTCAGCATTATTTGTACCTAAGCTAGAAATGTACTTTGAAATGTAACATATATATTAGAACTGCACAATTGAAGAATAGAAAGTTTGTAGTGGGCTAAAAATAAAGCCCCAAGGCCAGGTTGTTTTTCTCAAATGTTTTTCATAAATCCAGTCATGTCAGCAAGAAATCCAAGTAACATTTTCTACGTAACACATAGTGAGTTTTAAATCTGGACATGTCAGCAGGAAATCTAAGTAACATTTTCTATAGAATAATACAGAAAACTGTGTCTAACTATGTCAACCATAGAAAAGTAACATTTCATAGAACTGTATAAAAGAAGTATACTGCCTACTAGTAGTTTAGGCAAAATCCTGTATCTGCATGTTTTGTCTCCTTGCTGCAAGTAATAAAGGGTGCCATACCTGAACCTTACGTGAATTGGTCTTTGAAGTTTTTTCCTTTGACAGCTTTTTTATGTGAACATCAGAGAATTGTAAACCAATTGAAATAAAAGTAACTTCTGTGTCACATGTCTTTTTTTGGGCGGGGGATTGAAGATTAGTACAGTGATAAGCTTAGTTTGGTGTCCGCTATGTTCTTGTTGAATGTACATGTAATGCAGATATAGAGGACTACATGTGGTACACCCTGTCTTACTCTTAAATGTGATAATGTTACCCTTACATCTTGCTGAACTTATTTCAGGACATCAGGGATCCAGCAACGTATGCCTCCTGCAGATGGTAAGCCAAATAAATGCATTTCAGTACTGCAGATCAATTTAAAGAAATATCATAATGTGCCATTTTAGCCCTATTGTGTGTATTTCTGTACTGTTTGTAATAATGGCAGCAATGCTAGTTGTTTAGCATATAGTGCCCCATAGTAGTGCAGGTATTAATGTATGCCTGTGTTTTTTCCTTTTTATCACAGGTGATCATGACTGTGAGAGTGTGGGCCCTGTGACACCTGATGTCAGTGTCTCACCAAACACTGATGATGATGGTGGTAAAACCGAGGCACAGTGCAGAGGTTGAATCTGACACAGAGGTTGACATCTAGCCACCCCTTCATTTTCCCCGAACAGAGCCAGTAGGCCTACATCTACCCAGTCCGCTGAGCCCACAGATATTGGACAGGTGGAGGGTGAGGACATTGAGCAGTGAAGTGAGGCTACTGCGGCTTTAGTCCCTGTTGACTCTGGTTGTAGCCAAAGTGCTGGCAAGGTGCCAAGCTACAGGGTTGATAGGGGTGTTCAGAGGAGGTTTGCTGTCCCTCCTCCACCTGGTGCAGGTGTCTCTTCCCATGTCACTTAACGTATGTTTAGGGCCATCATGGAGCCACAGGCACATTCAGAAAGGTGCTCCAGACAAACATTCAGGGATGCGAATGTGGCACAGGCTGACATGCGTGACTGCCTCCATTGGGTTGCCAATTTACTGGATCGGATAAATGACATGTTGGAATGAGGGGTGTCTGTGATGGACCCAGGAGTGTCTGTCATGGAATGTCGCCTGAGAGGGGAACGGCATCCTCATGGGTGTAGGTCAGCCACAACATCTGTTGATAGCCAATGTGGCCATGCCCAATCATGCTCCCTTAGTGGCAGTACTTCCACCAGTCCATTGGTGAGTGTGCTGTCCATGCCTAGACATGGCAGGCCATGGGGCCATGGTTCCAGGTGTTCCCATGCAGGCAGCATGTCCAGCAGACATCAATCATGTTCAGGTAGAAGCACTGCATCTGACTTTGGACGTGGAGGTGCCAGTGCAACTCCTGCCAGAGCCAGTTCTCATGGTCAGGGGTGAGAATGATGAACTACCATGCACGGCTCACACTTGTTCAACATACCAAGACCCAGAGCTAGCACTGAGCTTGGCTGTGTTCATTTAGACTTTCACACACCACTTTCACATGGAGGACCCCTAGAGACACACACAAACACAACACTTACATGGTTTAGCCTGCCTGCTTCCCTTTCTTACTCACACACACTCACTGACCTTTTGTGTCAGCCTAGGCCTCCTGCCCCCCCCACAACACCCTGTGTAAGTGATGATAACAGTGCCATATCCCTGTTTCTTTTTTGGATTCAAGGATACAAAAGCTTTGAGCCTGATTAGTGCCTGGTATATCCTCATTTGCATTGTTGAACTGATAATCGCACCTGTTACTTATATTTTCCTTGCCAAATGATACAGTGGATAGCATCATCATGTCAGTACTTTCTAATGTATTCTCTTGTAAGGGTTGTGAAGTCAGTAAGTGCAATATGTCTCATTAGTTTCTAACTTTTCTTTTTAATATTTTCCAGCGCATACGTATGGTGCACACCTTAAGACACTCCATCACATTCAGATCTCAAGATTGTATGACAGCACTGTAGTTAATCTCATCAGGACAGTAATACAGTATAATGCCCTCTTTTGCATGAACCTCACCGGACACATGCAGCAGCTGGACAGACCACAGGGCATTCTCATCAAGATAACATAGGGCATAGCAAGCATGACATGATGTATGTGGGTAGATTGAAAGACATGTCACTGTCATCTGTCTAGTATTGGATTAAATTGTAACTGTTGTGCTAAGCCACTTACTTTTGGTTTAAGCAGGCCAGTTGTTTGTTTTACATTAAGAAGGTTTGTAATCTACACTCTTGTGAGAGTAATCTACTGAATTGCTGCTTTATTTAAATTGTTTTTTTTTTCTGCTGTGGTGATTGTGACTTTCTGCACTTTGAATTTCTAGTACTTCTGCATTTTATAGCACAGGCTAGATTCACATTTGCTGAATCTAGACTGTTTGACATCATTTGAGCATTAAACTAGCGATCTTACATTAATAAGGCTCCCCTGCACCCTTGTGGCAGAAGTCTGCAGCCAAAGAACTATCTGAGTTTGGTATTGCAATTGGCCTTTCCTTTGTTTACTTTTTTTAAATTGTTTAACTTTGCTTCTATTTCAGTATTGAGTTTGGGCGGGGTTGCACTAAGTTTACCAGACCTGCTCTACAACTGCACTGCTGCCCTGCAAGCAACTCAGCTGTGGATTGTGAATCATTGACACAGTTTTCTACCCCTAGCCCTCTATAGAATAGCCACTTTTTGTTAGTTTTACAGCAAAACCTGGTCCATCTACCCCACTTCCCACTAGTTACTACAGTATATGCCTGTCATAATGTATGGATAGTTTCCCACCATTTCTCCAGCCAGCCTATTTGATGGGTCTATATTACAACGTCGAACACACAGGAGTCTGAACATTGTAATATTGAACCCTTATGTTCAAAATGTGAAAATAGTGAAGCTGCAGAACAGCGATTTTTTTCCAGAGAAAAAAATCAGTGGGCCGTTTTCGTGGCTTTGCTATTTCCTCCACTGTGGTGTGATCTCAGAGTTGGTATATTTAAGTAGGGGGGTGTGGGGATTGAAGTCCCCCACATTTGTATAAGTTTAAAGTGTACATTTTTTTTTGTTTGTGCTGGAACAGTGATTTTTTTCCCTAGGAAAAAAATCAGTGTTCTGTGTTGTCGTACTTCTTGCATTTCGAACTTCCTGGTTAGATATTACCTCGTTCGAACTCTTGTGCATTTGACAACGTAATATAGACCCTATTTGACATGGGCATCCTGAAGCAATGTAGCAATTGCCTCATGTATGCTAACAACTAGTTACTTCTAAAGCAAACAAATACAACATGTGAGAGCTGCATCTATACTATTAATTTGGAACCAATTCTCTCACATAACAACAAACCAGATAAGAAAAAGGTTGCCAGCAAACACACTTCACCTCTTGCACATAACAAGCTCACAACAGATAAACCCACATATGTAAAGGTACTCGCTAGAAGCCTACCTAAAGATCAGAGATCTCCCAAGCGCAAAGCTACTGCACATACTGCAGTCCCAACAGAATCCTCTGCACATAATAATACACACAACATTATCTCAGCCAAGAAGATTGTAAGGCAAAACACCTCAAAACCAAATGTCTTGGTCATAGGTTACTCCATGGTGAGACACACAGAAGTTCCCTTTACTAGGCTAGACAAGCAGAAGGTCATGGCCAGCTTCCTGTCAGGTGCCAAGATCCATCAGATCATGCACACACTCACGTCTCTCAACAAGTGCTGTTATGACTCTGTCATAGTCCATGTTGGAATGAATGACTTGAGATGTACCTCACTGAACTATATCAGGAGAGACATGACTGAGCTCTCAGATTATGTGTCCCAGGCAGGTACACCCCTAGCCCTAAGCAGCATTCCACCTATTGATGCCTCAATATAAACAAAACACGATTGACTTCAACAACTGACTTAGCTTCTGATGTCAATACAGGGGATCCATTATATTTCAGCCTGGGGAGATAAGGTGGACAGATCACGCTGCTTTTCCGGAGGTGGTCTTCACCTGCCACCTGTTGGCTTTCAGTTATTGGCAAAGGTATTTACCGCCCCACATAGTGAGTTTTTAGACAATGTCAGAACAACTAAATGCCCTATATAAAAATAATCTGCTAAAGACAAACTCAAGTCATGCTGCTTAATTCAAGGAGTCTAAATCATAAACTGCACTCACCGGAGTCATTTTTTACCTTGGAAGATGCCCATGCCTGTGCAGTCAGAGAGACATGGTTCAAGGATGCAAAGAGCCCCGCCGGCCAAGCAAGGCTACAATACCTTCCACATGTTCAGACCTCAAAACGAGCAGGAAAGAACCAAAGGTAGAGGTGTATACATCTTCATTAAAGAGAAATATACCTCAAGACTGGTCAAACAGTACAACTCCCTAGAGCTACTCCAAGTCCAACTAACTGTAGGTAACACCACCCTTCCATATCATTGGTAGCTATAGGTCCCCCACCATAACACATGAAAACCACTCTGCCTACTTGGACCTACTTGAGTCACTCACTATACAGCCAAACACCTTTGTCATGTATAATGTCAATTATCCTTCCATTTGATTGGGAGTTATATATGAGCACAAACATGCTCTCCCTAAGGTTACTGGACTTTGTTAATACAAATGCTCTGGAGCAGATAATTTGCACCCCACAAGGAAGTCAAATTTCTTAGACTTCGTACTTACCAACATAGGAGGTCTCTGCACTACCCCCTGTGTGTTGCCCGCCATGGTAAGGTCTGATCAGGATTCAGTCTTGTTGGAATTAATGATCATACCTGACCCCCCCCCCAAGAGTAAAAATGATGAAGAATTTCTCCAAAGCAAATTATAGACTCCTACGTGAGTCCATAAATAGTTGCAACCCTCTGCCACCACTATCAACAATGATTGCTATACAGCGGTGTACACAAATGCGCTGTATAAACACCTGCATAAATGTATAGACTCGGCTGTACCTGAATGGATCAAAACAAGGTCTTCACAAAAAAACAAGCCACCATGATGGGCATTAATCATAAATAGGTTATATAACAAGTGGTGGAAACTAATGTCTAAGAACAAGAGGGAACTGACTCAGCAGAGGAGGGACACCATCCACAGCTTGAACAAAGTAAATATATCTTGTAAAGTCCTCTAAAGCCAATTACTAAGCTAAACTAGCATCCCTAGCTAAAGATAATCAGGAGGCATTCGTTAGCTACATCAGGATTATAAAAGGGAAGGCCCAGCTTTGTGCTGAACTAGTAGTGTATGGTACCTCGCATACTGACCCTGAAGACATTACCAACCTACTAGCAGACAGATGTGGGGCAAACTTCACCCCCTGTCCCCACCAGACATACCCCAAAGCATATCTGTCACCAGTCCTCTACCTAGTATTGCCAAAAAGCAAGTCAAAATAATGGAGAAATGCATACAGAAGCAACTATTAGCCCACCTCACCCACAACTCACTCCTACCATCATCCCAGCATGGTTTCAGACCAGCCCATAGTACTACCACTGCCCTTTTCTCCTTCTCCCACACAATCAACCACAATCGTAATCAAAATCTGCTCTCCTCTGCCCTCTTCCACGATCTATCTAAAGCATTCGACATGGTAAACCACAGGTTACTCTTAGACTCTCTCAACTCACTCTCAATAGACAAATCAGTATCTAACTGGTTCCACTCATACCTAAAGTGTCGACAACAAGCTGTCTTCTGGAAAGATAATCTATCCCCCCTTCTACCTGTTGCCTTTGGCGTACCCCAAGGCTCCATTCTAGGTCCACTTCTTTTCTCTATTTTCATCAATGAACTACCCAAAACCACACCACAGGCAACTTCCATACAGTACACAGATGATTCCACACTAATCTGCACTGCCTCTACTCCAGCAGAATTACAATCCCTAATCCAGTCTACCTTTAACAAAGTAGAAAACTGGCTTAATACCCGTCTACTCCTCCTGAACCCAAATAAAAGCAAACTACTACTGTTCACCCCCACCAAAAAGCAAACACCACCAATATTTACAGTCTCTTCAAACAAAGGAACCGCAATTTCTCCTGAATCAAATACCAAACTACTAGGTATAATCATTGACAACAATCTTAGTTTTAACACCCACATAGACAAAACCATCAAAACAGTAAATAAAAAAATAGGATCCATGTACAGGATTAAGAAATATCTAACCCCAACCACCAGAACCATCATAGCTTGCACACATCTTCTGTCCTCGCTTCTCTATGCCTCACCCATCCTCACTAATCTATCTAAATCAAACCTCAACAAGATAACCAGCTGCTATAACAATATAGCTAGATTCACCACAGGCTCCACATACAGAACCCACCATTGTAACAATCTTCACAAACTAGGTTGGCTAGAACTACCCAATCAAATAAACTACAACCAACTCATAGTTACTCATAAAATCCTATACCAACCAAACAGTACTCCAGTTCTAACTAACATTATCACCCCTTATAATAACCTAACATCCCTCCGCTCATCCAGCAGAATGCTAGTTCAAACTATAAAAGCAAACAACACTGCTGGAGATTCCTTGTTCTCCAACTTTACTGGAAAAAAACAGAACTCCCTTCCTCCAGAAATAACTTCCAATAGCTCATTGCCTCAATTCAAAAAAGCACTAAAAACACACCTGCTTACACAATGGCTATGTCCATGTCTAAATCCCAACTAAATAATCATTATCCCACAAACCTCTCTTAGCTTTCTTTCCTTACCAACTGTAAAAGGGTATCCTTCTGATATACCTCTACTATATTCCTGACTAATTAATCTCTGCTTCATAAAGATTTTCATGTCTTAACTACGGACATTCAACTAACGTTTTGACTGTAGATCATCTTAACCTCCATTTCTCCCCCTAAATGGCTACAATAATTTTGTAAATAGATCTATTGCTATATCTTTGTTAAATACCTAATTATTTCTCACTAATATCTACATTTTTTATTGATATTGGTACTAAATGCTTTTTGAGAACTTGCAATTATTTTACTGCTACTTTCATGTTAACTATTTAATTAGTTGCTACTATATATCAAAATCTCTATTAATATTGCTATTAAATGCTTTGGATAACTTGGAACTTTTCTCCCCAGGCCTCCGCTGAAAATGGATATGTATCCAGTCAGACTTTCCCAGTTAAATGTAAAATAAATAAATAAATAAAGTCATAACTGCACTCTTCATAGCCAAAAACATAGGATGTATGGGAATGGATAACATCCCAGGCTGTCTACTAAATTGTCTAAAATAGGACCTAGCAGAACCACTTGGCACTCTCTTCAACCACAGTTTAAGTACTGGCTTTGTCTCAGTAGAGTGGAAAACAGCAACAGTAATTCAATTGCACAAAATTGGTCCATCAATTGACCCTGGGAATGATAGACTGATAAGTCTAAACAGACTTATCTGCAAGGCCATGAAGAGAATCATCATGGACCTTATCAACAAAGATATAGGAGACCTTCAAACTCTTGATCCAACCAAATTTGGCTATAAGGCTAGATCATGCTTATTAAACCTGGTGGACTTCTTTGAAAATGTCACCAAATCCCTAGGTGAAGGCAAAATAGTACATACAGCCTATCTTGACTTAGTCAAGGCTTTTGACATAATCCCCCATGCAGGTATCATTAAGAAACTCACATAACTGGGAATTAACCCATATGTCACTAAATGGGTAGCCAACTGCCTCACCAACAGAATACATACAGTCAAAGTTCGGGATTCCACCTCTTTCAGCAGACCAGTTACCACTGGTGTATCACAAGGCTCTGTGCTGGGCTGCTTACTGTTTGGAATCTATTTCTCAGAAATCCAGGGGAAAATAGATGGCCTGTGTCTTACCATGTTCTCTGATGACTACAAACTGGGTGCAATCATTTAGTCCCCAATGATGTTGACATACTACAAAAAGAGCTTACAGAGACAAATGATTGATGCCCAAGCCATGAACTTAAACTAAATGCAAAATAATGCATTATCATCCCTTTCGGCAAATGGTAAGTTCTTGCAAATTACAATATCAACAGTACTTCCTTAGCTCAAACCCTATGGTGACAGATTTGGGAATACAGGTTGATGGCAACCTTAACTTTGACCACCACGTGTGTACAGTGGTAAGGAAGGCCTTCTATGTTGCACATCTCATAAGTAAAGGCACCACATCCAGAGCTAAGGATGTTATAACTCCCTTGTACTCATCCCTCATTAGACTACTAATAGAGTACAGTACTCCCTTCTGTATGTAGCTCACTAGACACCTGCAGCAGCTGGAGAGACCTCAGACGTTTCTCACCGAGGAAACTCAGGGTCTGCAACACATGACCTACATGGACAGACTGAAGGCCCTGTCACTATACTCTGTATCTTATAGGCTGCTGAGAAATGACTTGCATCTGGCCTACAGAACAATCTCGATCCATGCCCTAATGGAAATACTGTATATCCAAAAGTCACATGGGACAAGATTCACTCAATGTAGGCATCTTAACCTAGCCTGCAACATTAACAGGACATGCTGGAAAGACAGATATGTCTCTCAGAGATTGCCACTCCTCTGGAACAAACTCACAATTCACATAAAACAGAACTCCTCAATGCCCTATTTAAGCTTAACGTAGACAACTGGATGGGAGACTGTAAATTTACCCTGCGGGCATTACCTATGTCCCTCTTGGATAAGGCAGTCAATGCTGATCATGGATTCATGCTGCAAATATACACCATACAACTTGGTCAATAAGGGAACAAGGATATAATATAGCTAGGCTTATAAAGATCCTAGGGTCAATAGCCTAGTACACGCCTATGAATCTATGAACCAAAGGTGACATCTGCCTGAGATTCAGGCCAATGTCTGATCCTCCCCTGGTAGGATGACTGCATTTGCAATAATCTGATAGAGCCAAAAATATCAGCATTGTCTGTTGAGCATATGCTGATAAAAGTGTCCTAGGTGCTGGTGTAAAAGGCTCTATGCAATGTCAACTAGCAGCACACACACACACACACACACACACACACACACACACACACACACACACACACACACACACACACACACACACACACACACACACACACACACACACACACACACACACACACACACACACACACACACACACACACACACACACACACACACACACATACGCACACACACACATATATACACACAGTTGACTGCAATAGAACCCCTACCTAAGTACACAGATTACAGAACACAGTACTTTATGCAAGTGCCACAGCAAAAGTCTGACTTTTGCATGTCTGCAGGTCAACTTATAGTGGATGACATCAGCAGGCCATGTGGGAGACAAGAGGTTAGGAGAGCTGCATGAAATGAATGTGTAGGCTTGTGCAAATATCAAAACACTAGCAAGCCATGCCATTGGAGAAGTAACTGTAGGAATACACATCTAGTCTGCTGAGTAAAGACACATAAACACATCAAGTTGATTGCACTGAGAACAGAACCCCTATTTAAGTACATAGATTCTATAGAACAGTAATCTACACAAGCACCACAGCAGAAGTCTGACTTTTTTATGTCTGCAGGTCAACTTATCATGGATAACATCAGCAGCGCATGCTGGAGAGAAGAATGTGGGAGGCCTGCCTGAAATGGATGTGTAGGCAGGTGCAGGTATCAAAATACAGGCAAACCATGCCACTGGAGAAGTAACTGTAGGATTGCATGTCTAGTCTGCTGAGTAGACACACACACACATACACACACACACACACACACACACACACACACACACACACACACACACACACACACACCAAGTTGAATACAAAGAGAACAGAACCCCTACCTACCTAAGTGCACAATCTTTAGAACACAGTACACTACGCAAGCACCACAGCACAAGTATGACTTTTGCATTGCTGCAGATAAGCTTATAGATGATGACATTAGGAGTGCATATTGGAGAGAAGAAGGTGGAAGGCCTACCTGAAATGGATGTGTAGACAGGTGCAAGTGTCAAAATACTGTCAATTTATGGGATTGAGGCAGTAACTCCAGTATACACACTTGCTCTTCTGACTAGACACACACAGACACATAGACATACCCACACACAGTTGACTGCAGTGAGAACAGAACCCCACCTATCTACATACACAGACTACAGAACTCAATACTTTATGCAAGCACCACTACACAAGTTTGACTTTTACATGGCTGCAGGACAACTTATATTAGACAACATCAGCAGGCCATGTGAGGAGTAAGAGGTTGGGAGGCCTGCACAGGCACATAGATTCATAGGTACATATGATACCAGTAGCCTAACAGCACTAGAGTGTGTCAAAGCCTAGCTGTGTAAAAACGCAAGTACCCCTATTGAGCATAGTTGGATGTTTGAGTTTAGCAGAGCAAGGTTGTCGGCCCCACTGACTGGCCCTGTCCATGAGAGAACACGCAACACTATATATTACACTTTGTAGAGTGTCTGATATATGTGTGTAAAAAAATACTGTTCCCCCAGCGTTGTACTGTTTGGGGGGGGGGGGGCGACAACACATTTATGTATTGTGAATAAATGACGTATACTTAGAATGTGCCCTGAATTTGCAATGTTTCCACGTGTAGTTTTATGTCATACAAAGGAAACAGACAACAACACCAATAGGAAAGCATCATATATACAGTTCCACAGAGCACTGAATAGGGGCTTTGGGCGATAATTAACAAAGTGTACACACATGCGAGTTACACCTGTTTACACGTATATAAGCAGTGTGCAAATGCAAGCTGCATTGCTAACTTCTGCCAAGTAGAATGCAACAGCGGCAAGCAATTTTATGTATAGGCAATTGTGTTGTTTTGGAAAAGTTAAAGCCATGCTGGTCAAGACAGCAGGAATACATTTACAGGACTATATTACACAGTATGCCCGCAGTGATACATTTGATCATGAATGCGATTATACATAGATTACTCTATCAATAAAAATAATATTATATGGAGTATAGTGCATTCAAATCCAGGACTATGAGTATGGTAGTCTTGCATTTACATCTATTGGCACATGAAGGCTGAGGAAACAGTTGCCTATGTTGCGCTTCATTGCTGTAAGCTGCAAAGTCACAGCTGTAAAAGAAAGGTTGCACACTCTGTATTATAACCATCTGTAGTCCAGGCTGGGTTTTCACGATGGTGAAGGGCATTAAATAGGTTCATAGGTAGGTACTAGGCTATCGGCCCAAGGGCCTACGTAAGCCTAGCCAACAAGGTTCCCTGGCTTACACCACCCAAGAAAGTTATTTTCCTGTGCCACTGTTGAGCAGAGACACATAAGTGATCCTTGGGGTGTATTTCCTATTTCCCATCCACTCATCAAGACTTTTCTTGAAGAGTGCTAATGAAGAACTTTGCTTGACATAGATGGGTAGTCTGTTCCAGAGTATGGGAAGTCTCTGGGACAGGAATCTAACCCTCCAGCATGTCCTGTTTATTGTGGAGACAAGGTTTAGGTCCCTAGAGCATGTAGCTCAGAGGGATTGGGATTTCTTTAGGTGTAGCATGTCCAACAGCTCTGGGTTTGACATGGCTTTATATGTTAGGCAGAGATCACCTCGGAGTAGGTGATATACTAATGAGTAAAGCTGGAGATTTTTGAGACGGTCAGTGTAGGGCATTTATTTGAGGCCAGTAATCCTCTTTGTGAGGTACTTCTGTGGTCTTCCCAGCTGTTGCAGATGTCTTGTGAGGTTCTTTCCAAAAGGGACATTGTACTCTATAATGGGTCTAATGAGTGTCGAGTAGAGAGGAACAATGACCTCTTTTTTCCTGGATGAGAACATGTTTATGATGAGGTGTGCCACATAGAAGGACATCCTGACTACTGTGGCAATGTGACTATCAAAGGAGAGACTCCTGTCCACCTGGGTCCCAAGGTCTCTTATCACACATTCGGTGTTAATTAGATTGCTGCCTATGTGGTAGATCATGGGTACAGAGTGTTTACCAAAGGGGATGACACTGCACTTTTTGGCATTGAGCTTGTGGCCATGGCTCTGACACCAGGCATCTGTCTCAGCAAGGCCCTTCTGTAGGATGTCCACATCATTTGCGGACTTGACTATGGCTCCTAGTTTGCAGTCATCTGTGAATGTCATTAACCAGAGGCCTTCTGTGTTAGCCTGTACTTCAGAGAAGTAGATACCAAACAGGAGAGGTCCCAGGACGGAACGCTGTGGTACTCCAATTGTCACTGCTTTGAGGTCAGATTTGGAGTCTGCAACTTTTACAGTGTGGGTTCCGTTTGTGAGCCAGTTGGCAACCCATCTTGTGATGTAGGGATTTATACATAGTTTAGTGAGTTTAGCTATAATTCGAGAATGGGGGATGGTGTCTAAAGCCTTGCCGAGGTCAAGATAGGCTGTGTGAACCACCTTACCCTCATCTACGGCTTTGGTGACTGCCTCAAAGAAGTTGATCAGGTTCAGAAGGCATGACCTGCCTTTCACAAACCTGAACTGGGTGGGATCCAGAGTTTGGAGGTTACCAATGTCTTTGTTAATGAGTTCCATGATGATACGTTCCATGGTCTTGCAGACCAGGCTCGTCAGGCTAATAGGTCGATAGATCCCCAGATCAGTGGTGGCTCCCCCTTTGTGGGGTGGGATAACTGTCGCTGTGTGCCATTCAGTGGGCACAAAGCCTGATGCGAGGCTATTATTGAACATGGTGCTTAAGTGGGGAGCCAGTTCATTCTGAAGTTCATGTAAAACGCAGCCTGGGATGTTGTCCGGTCCCATGGATGCTGTGTTTTTGGCTTTAGAGAGTGCAGCTTTTACCTGTGTAGTTGTGATTATAGGTACTCTGCATTCTTCCTGTATAGATATGGGCCCTTTAGGGGATGAGGGGGGCGTAAAGGTAGCACTGAACCTATCTACCAGGATGTTGGCAATATCAGTTGGTTCTGTAATTTTCGTGCCGTTGTGCTGTAACTCAGAGCAGATCTTAGTGTTGCCATTGAGATTCTTGACATAGCTATACAATGCTTTCTGGTTGTCCTTAGAATTAGTGGTGATTTTGTTTTCATATCTAGCTTTGGAGGATCTTATAAGGGATCTCAGCTTCTTACTGAGGCTAACCAGGGAACTCCTCCACTCATGGAATTTACTCTCTTTTGCAACAGTTTCTTCCTTCTGTTGTACAGTTTGAGTATGGCAGGGGACCACCAGATTGGCTTCCTTTTTTTGGAGAATAGTGTCTTGGTTCTGTTTGGGATAGCACGATCCATGCACTTGTGTAAGTGCTTATAGAGTGCATTTGTTTAGGATTCAGTAGTCATAACTGTATTGTCCATCTGCATAGGTGTCATGAAGTTCACCACTTCTGTCTTAAGAATCATGAAGTTGGCTTTAGAGAAATTTTTTCCTGTGGTTTCCTTAATGGGGGGTGGGAGCGGGATGTGGCTATCAAGGGTGATTAGCTTATGGTCGGATCGGACCAACGAGGAGTTGACTTCAGGTGTGGAACATCAGTCACTCATGTTGGTAATGACTAGGTTTAGGATATTGTTGCCCCTGGTGGGGGTGTTGTATATGGTTACTATTTTTGGCTGTCTGCTTCATAGGGAATCCACCACCATTCACAAAAAACAGTTAAACACAGCTATTACCTGCTTCCACTGCTTGCACTATGGGGCGCATCATGCAAAAAGTGCAATGAAAAATTAGAGGAATAAGAAAGAAAAACTTGGTAATGGACACATATAAGTAAAATAAGTGTCTGCTGTCACATGTTAATGTACCTACTGTACAAATCCACCACTATTTGCTTAATTACTGCACCAAGTTAAGCTATACAAGGATATGCCATAATATTAAAGAATACATCCCAAGTTTAGGACTTACCTTGCAAATGCAGCAGTTGACACAATTTTATTTTAGGCCTAGAATTTCATTGTCTTTACTCCCATGGCATTGAAGTATGCAGAAAAAACAGTATATAAGATACACTGATGCTTTATAGATTGTTGAATAGCTCCACTGTACTGAAAATCACCTACTTATGCTGTAATTAGCACCTATGATAAACATCTGCTGCTTTACAGAATATTCCAACACAGCAAGCTGACCACAAAGGCAGTAAAGGTCCAGTATAACAAAAATCATCAGCAGCAAAAATAAAGACTTATATACCAGTCCACACAAGGCTGCATAAAACTTGTTTTAATAAAATGTATGAAATGGTAAGCACTTTTGTGCCCAGCTCCTGGCACTTCATCAGAAAAAAATAAAAAACTACATAACTAATATATATACCATAGTAATTAACTAATTAGTGAGGCAATTTATGTTCTCTCAAAAAATCTTTTAAGAGAATACACCAATTCAACCCTGGAAATCTGTGTACTTGTAAAACAGTAATCCATCTTGTCTCAGCTTTTTCCACCTTATTATTAACATCACCCCTCTGTTATTTTGAGGCATACATTATAGCACCAAGAAACTAAAAGAACGGTCATTAAAATCAAATATATGCTTAAACAAAGCACTAGTAGCATCTTTGTTTCTAATATATCCAACATGCTCAAGCAGACATTCTCTCAATGACCTACAGGTCTTGCCTACATAAAAACAGCAGCATTTGTTACACATAGCAAGATACACTATACACCTGGTAGAACAGTCTGCATATAATTTAGGATTAAATATATAGCTGGTAGATGGATGTACAAATATTCGAAATCTAGAGATATATGGACAGGCTGCACAATTACGGCAAGCATAAGTCCCCTTTCTCTCTGAAGATGGTATAGACCTGAAATGACAAACTGTTTTTAAAACAAAATTTTGGCATCTGCCCCACAGTATCAAGGATTTTATCATCGGATGTCAAAATTGGTCAGTTTCTTTGTGCAACATCACAAATCATATTAATATCACTGGTGAAAGCTGGAACTGGTCTAATAGATGGACTACATGTTCATTTCTTCCTAGGACGTGAATCATAATGTATACTACAAAAATAAGGGCTAGCTGATTTTATCCTAGCTTCACCTATCAATTTATCCACTACACCAAAGTCACATTCAGAATAACGTTGATCAAATAATTCACGTCTCATGGTTTCAGAGGCTTGATGGAAAGAATCATCATTCGTATGTAATCTAGAAGCCCTAAATGTTTGGTTCATAGCAATATTCTTAAATACCTAACCGGTAATGGTTGGCTGACAGAACCCCTTCAACGAAAATGGAAAGGGGGTCTGTCACCCAACCATTACCAGAAACAATTGATGGCCAACTGGGAGGAAGAATTTGGATTTGGTCAACATGTGTTCACAAAGCATTTAACATTTTTTTAAAGATTTGTTGACATATTTCTTTTATGGGATGGCTCTATGTTAGACTTAGATCTGTTCTTTACATATCTTGAATCAACTACTAATTATCTTAGGTTCACAAAACAGGTGGGTATAAATGATATTGATTTTTAGATATACATCTCTCTAAAGATGAAAGGGCTAAGTTGGAAACCTCTCCATATAGAAAGCCTTGTAGAAGAAATACTATATTATATCATATAAGTATGCACCCTGGTTATGTATTTAAGAATATTGCTATGAATCAAACATTTAAGGCTTCTAGATTACATATGAATGATGATTCTTTCCATCAAGCCTCTGAAACCATGAGACATGAATTGTTTGATCAACGTTATTCTGAACGTGACTTTGGTGTAGTGGATAAATTGATAGGTAAAGCTAGAAAAAAATCAGCTAGACCTTACTTTTCTAGTGTACATTATGATTCAATTCCTAGGAAAAAATTAACATGTGGTCCATCTGTTAGACCAGTTCCAACTTTCACCAGTGGTATTTATATGATTTGTGATATTGCATGAAGAAACTGGCCAATTTTGACATCCAATGATAAAATCCTTGATACTGTGGGGCAGGTACCAACATTTTGTTTTAAGAACAGTTTGTCACTTAAAAAATTATGTTACGATAATAATAGAAGATCTATACCATATTCAGAGGGAAAGGGGAATAATGCCTGCTGTAATTTTGCAGCCTGTCCATATACCTCCAGATCTCAAATATTTGTACATCCATCTACCAGCTATATATTTAATCCTAAATTCTATGCAGCATGTTCTACCAGGTGTATAGTGTATCTTGCTATGTGCAAGAAATGCTGTTGTTTTTATGTAGGCAAGATCTGTAGGTCATTGAGAGAACATCTGCTTGAACATGTTGGATATATTAGAAACAAAGATGCTACTAGTGCCTTGTTTAGGCATATATTTGATTATTAATGACCATTATTTTAGTTTTTTGGTCTTACAATGTATGTCTCAGAGTAACAGAGGGGGTGGTGTTAATAACAAGGTGGAAAAAGCTAAGACAAGATGGATTACTGCTTTACAAGGCCACAAATTTCCAGGGTTGAATGAGTGTATTCCTTTAAAACCTTTATTGAGAGAATGTAAATTGCCTCACTAATTAGTTAATTACTATGGTATATGTATTGCTTATGTAGTTTTGTATTTTGTCTGATGAAGTGCCTGGTACTGGACACGAAAGTGTTTACCTTTTATTAAAACAAGTTTTTATTCAGCCTTGTGTGGACTGGTATATAAGTCTTTATTTTGCTGCTTTACAGAATATATCAACTCTGCTTGTGCTCATTAGTGCACTATGCACACCTACATGCTGCACGCACTGACACTGAAATAGGGTAAACAAAGGTGATCTTGTTATTGCTTGTCTCAGTGCATGGAATATTGCTCAAACATGCAGCTCAAAAAGTGAAGGAAAGTTTTCAGACCTTGTACTAGACCCCAGGGCCTTTTATACTCTAGCCCTACATATTTGTTGAGATGAAAATCTGCAGGTATAATATATACATTGTGGGATATGTGCACAGTGTCCATTCTGACAATATAACATGCTGGAAAATAGTAATGGCTCAGAAGCCACAATCTCCTTTTACAAGAACCAAACCCATTCCATCATTGTTAACACTGACCTGTGTATTAACTGTGTATGCCACAGAAATAGGCCTAACACATGTGTATGAGGAGGATCATCTTTGAAGGGAATTATACATATTAGTATTGTTTCGATTTTTGATGTTGGTCAAAAGTGCTCTTTGCAGCACCTGCAATGTGCCCAGTAATGACTCCTTCTGCAATTTGCATGGGGTTACATGGATTAGTAACATATCTAAATATAACTGTAGATTCTTTTTTATAAGATCCATTGCTCCTACTACTATTGGAACTGTCTGGGTATCTTTCCTCCACATTGCTCTCATTTCTACCTGCAAATCCTGATATTTTATGACTTTGTGTCTCTCTGTACACAAGACACTGTAGTCTCTAGATGTGGAGAATTCAATGAGCAATGCTACTTTTGTCTTCTTTTCATGGAAGACTATATCCAGTTTTCGAACATCTATCTTTTGAACTGTTGGCAATAGGTGATCCCATGTGATGAAAACTTCATAATTTTCTAGGATGCTTTGTGGATCATGTTTCCAGTATTTTTCAGCCACTTCAGTATCATAATGTTGGGAGCATGGCTTAAAGGCTAAGGTGTTTGCCTTGCAAACACAAGGTGCAGGGTTTGAGTCTCACAAGGGATAATTGGCTAGGCTTAAAATGGCTCACAAGGGCAGTTAGCTTAGTACTAAACTATGAACCTATGTTTGCACAATCCCCAGTGCAACGGTATTGCCACATTATTATGCCACAGTATACAGTTTTTCTGCCATTAGTATGTCACAACCAGCAACAAGGTGTGCAACTGTTTCCAATTCAGTTTTACAAAACCTATATTTGTCTGTCTGTCCCACATGTTCAATGGACTTTGTAAACCGGTGTGTACGTAGCCCACTATCTTGGGCTGGCAATATTAGCCTTTCATCTCTTGGTTTAAATTCACCTCTCCTTAACCATTCCTGCATTCATTCCTGATCAACATGAGGTTCTTCCAGAAGTTTTCTATACTTGCAACTATATTTATGCATTTTCCACATTTCTCGCCTTCTCATCTGGGCCCTTCACCTTATATTCTTTCTTTTGTTTTTTTGGCACATTCATTTGCTGTCTGATTTTTATCTACTTCTGGTTTGATTTCCATTCCTGCTTGACACAGATATGCTTCTGCTAGATTAAGCAGAGAAATCATCTTAGATTTATTCTCCTCATGTTTTGTTTGGGTCTTGTGAGGTCAGCAGATATGTGTGGAGTTCCACAATTGCAGATCTATACATGTAATCAATTTCAAGGAGGCCCATCTTTCCTTCTGAATGGGGAATATATATTCTTGGTATGCACTATCTCTGTATGTCTGTACACATATCACCCAAGACCTAGAGCACACACATCTATACCACAGGAATAAATGCATGTGCCAAAGTAGCACTGTCACCATGACATTGGCAGAACAAATGTCTACTGCCATGAAATCCAAAGCTATGTTCATGTGTGTTTGTGGAACATATCAAGAGATAAGACTGATGTGATTTAGGCTTGTTGTATGACATCAGTATGATCACACAAAATGAAACCTTATGCTAGAACTGAACATCAAGCTGTATGACTCCTCCAAATAACAATACGGTTATTAATCACATTCACCACAGTGGAACTGTTATCACAGCTGTTTAACTCCACCCATGTGAAGTCATTCAATCAGCTGTGCTGTATTTGCCCATGATTTTTATCATTGAAAATTGATGGTGGAGGCCTTTGCCACTCTATAAGCACAAAATATAATTGGGGGTGTGTTTCATGCAGAACAGTCAAAGACACAAATGCTGACAGTCACGCAATGCTGTTTTAGAACACTTGCCTAAGCATTGAGAGTTTTACTGGAAAAGCTCCCCCAGACTCAGCCACAATTTGCTGTAAGGGAAAGGTTAGTTTGTTTTTGCTTTTTTGCATTTTTTATTGCTTCGTTGCCTTATTGTATTTTGTTTATTGTGATTTAATTTCTTTACACTGTGTTTTACTTGTATTCTGCTTTTAATTGCATATTTAAACTAGGAAAGAAATCACGACTGTGGCTTTTGTGAGTCACACAGAAATTAAGTTTTCCCCACTCTCCCACCCTGGTGCTGTTGTGTTTTTAAATTCAGCTGTCTTTATAGTTGCCTGCCTTTTATGTTAATTTGACCACATATCTCCTTCCCTCTCCTCTTTCACTGGCTACTGTGAGTAAACACAAACTTATCATTTTGTGAAATCACTCCCCTTTTGCTACTTACATTTATTGGCCATCCCACTGTATTCCATAGAGCCAGAATACAAAGTGCCCATCCCCTTCCAATCTATCTAGCTGTTTTAAATTAGTGGCTCTCCACTTAGAAAGCTAAAGCTTAAGTTACCCCCTCTTCCATATCTAACTGCTTAGTGCACACTGCAACTGTTATGGTATTAACCCATTTTAACCATCTTACCTTTAAAATCTGGAACATCTGCTCCAGGACCAGTTATTGGAGAGCCCATATTCTGCCTCTCAGTAGTCACCTTGGGATTAGTGCTTCTGTTTTGCTCCAGGTGAAAGAAGGAACATAAGGACATTATTTCCTGGAGACTGCTGTTCACGAGAAGGCCTATTAACTGCTTCATAGGTGCCAGCTGGGAATTTGTGCTTATATTTTGATCCATTGTGTGAGAGGGAGCAGAGTGTATTGATTCTTGACTGTTTCTGATTGGGCAGTGAGTGTCTGTGTTTGACCTTCCTGATTTGTCTGGTTTCTATTCAAGGCATCTACCAGGAAAAGGCGACAACAAGGCTACAGATCCTTGCATCATCTGGGACAAGACTGTTGATCACCAAAGAGCCTGTAGCCTGCTTCTAATGTTGAGATTGGTGCTATAGTTTTGCTTTTGGTGAGAGAAGAAGCAAAGGAGCGCTGTATCACTGCAGACTGAAGCTACGGTGAGACAAGCACCAGCAGTACCCAGGCAGTAGCCATTCAGGTGACTCCCCTCTTTTCATCATTATGGATAAGGTAATTCTTTTCATTAAGTACTTTTTGATTTTCTGCTGTCCAACCTAACTTCAGAATATCCACCTAAATACTTCATCCATAAATCATTACGGTCTACTTATTAGTTTCCTCTCAAGTTTTTGGCAATGCCCCGCATGCATGCATATGTGTTGAGCTGACATTTATTCCTGTAAAGCACCACTGTAATTTCACCAATACCTAGTTGCATACAGGACAACTAGTTTGCAGTGACAAGCACTGCCCCCAGAGTTGCAAATCAGATACTCCTAACTTTACTTTATGTTCTTACTCCAACCGTCTAATCAATAAAAAGGGTCTGTTGCCATGGATATGAACTTTTCCACTATCTCTGTTATCAGCTTGGTTGATATGGGTATCCTGAGGCAATGTGGAAATTGCCTCATGCTTACTAACAACAAGTTTATTCTCAAACTGATATGGTATGAGAGAGATGTATTTATACAATGTCACTGAGGCCAAAGTTCTCACATAAAGCACTCTTAATGTCAGTCAGGTTGTCAGGAGTGCACACACTGCAACCATCACATGCAGTTTAAAGAGACACCTAGACCCACATATGCTAAGACACTTAAATGTTATCTTCCTAAACCACAGAGACCTCCTAGATGACATGTGCATAACAAATACCCTCAGCAGCCCAGAATGCACTTTTTCAAAACAATGCCCACATCAGCACATACAGACACATCTCATGGAGCCTCTATCTCTAAACCCATAAGGGAAGCCACCACAAAATCCAACATTCTGGTCATTGCAGACTCCACTGTGAGTCCCCAATACTGCCTTTTTTAGGCAATGACAAATTGAAAGTACTGCTGACATAGCAAATCAAAACCAAGAAAATCTAAAGGGGTTATTATTGCTCAAAGATAGGAGTCTAAACAAAAAAACTACACTTCTGTGCGGTCACTGAGACATGGTTTAAAGCTGCAGAGAGCACATCAAATGCGTATAATGCCTTCCACCCATTTAGACCAGCTACTACACAGACAGCGACTAAAGGTGGAGGTGTCTCCATTTACATCAAAAATAAATATACCTCAAGGCTGGTCAAGCACTTGAGGTTCTTCACATTCAAATCAACATAGGCAAAATCCCATACTACTTGCTTGCAAATTATAGGTCTCTCTCTCTCTCTCTATGACCTGGGAATCCCATAACATGTATATAAACTTATTGGAAACACTCATCATCCAACCCAATACCATAGTCATAGGTGACTTTAATTGCCCCACTATTAACTGGAAATCATATACAACACAAAGTGTACAGGCACAGAGATTTCTGGAATTTGTAAACACAGACTTCCTGGACTAGATTGTCAATACACCAGCCAGGGGTACAACCATACTGGATCTGGTCCTCACTAATATGGAAGAGTGATGCATACGCCCTGGTAATGACAGACCACAAAATGGTGTCCTTTGAAATAAAACTAACCTGGAACCCCAGCTAACCCTGGAATGTTCAGGAACTACTTTAAGGCTAACTTCCTAGTATTAAGTGATAACCTGGCAAAATGTCAAGCCCCCATAAATCCTACGAACACTGCTGCCTACACAAGACTGTTCCCAGAAACCTTTTCAAGCATGTTAATAGCTGCATAGAGGCAGCTGTACCCACCAGTAAGAAGTACAGAACTATCTCAAAAAACAAGCCACCCTGGTGGAATCACAAAATCAATAGGCTGTATAACAGAAGGAAAACATCATGGCAAAAATTAGGAGGTGTTGCATTCAGCAGGATAAAAGCACTCTCATCAAACTAAACAAACAACTCAGAGGACAAATAAAGTATAACAAAACCAAATTTGAGGTAAATTTGGCTTCCCAGGCCAGGGACAACCACAAGGTATTAGTTAGCTATGTCTGCAAACTCAAAGGCAATACACAGTTGTATGTAAAGCTCATTGTTAATGGAGCCACCTACACTGAGCCAGAAGATATAGCAAACCTTCTGGCCAACAAATTCATTTCTAACTTTACCCTCTCTCCCTCTCAACCTTCCCTCAGGAAATACCATTAAATAGAACTCACCCTACTATCACCAGGGAACAGGTCCTTAATGCTCTCTTTAAGGTCAAGAATACTGCATCAATGGGGCCAGGCAATATCCCATAATGCCTTCTAAATAGCATGAAACTTGACCTATCCAGTCCTATGGAATTGCTATTTAACTGTAGCCTTCATACAGGCTTTGTGTCTCATGAATGGAGAACAGCAACCATCATCCCTTTGCACAAAGGTGGGACATCTACAGACCCTGAAAACTACAGACTCATAAGTCTTACTAGTCTCATATGCAAAGCCATGGAAAGAATTATCATGGAAGTGATCAATAATGATATAGGAAACCTCCAGATACTGGACCAATGCAATTTGATTTCGTCAAGGGCAGGTCATACTTACTCAACCGGGTGGACTTCTTTGAGAAAGTCTCCAAAGCAATGGATGAGAGAAAAATGGTTCACACTGCCTACCTTGACCTGGCAAGGCATTTGACACAATACCCTTACTAGACATTCTTGATAAACTCAGGAGGCTAGATACAAAGCCTTATGTTATGCAGTGAATAGCCAGCCGTCTCACAGACAGGACCCAGGAAGTTAGAATTGGGGAGTCCACCTCTACAAAGAGGCTATTCACAATGGTGCCTCTCAGGGACTGGTCCTGGCACCACTCCTGAGACCGCTTCTTTTTGGCATTTACCTTTCTGAAGTCAAGGCCAATGTATGGCCTCTGGCTGACTAAATTTGCAGATAAGTGCAAATTAGGAGTTGTCATTGAATCCACCACCAACACAAATGTTCTTCAGGAAGGGCTGACACAGACAAATAACTGGTATCAAACCCATGGACTTAATCCAAATGCCAAGAAATACATAATTGCACCCTTTGGAAAGTCATCCACTCTTGGTAACTATCATATTGACAACAGCCCCCCAACAGTAATCTAGCCTTTGACCATCACATGTCTACAGTAGTGAGGAAATCATTCTATGTTGTGCAACTTATAAACAAAAGTATAGCATCTAGGTCCAAGGAAGTCATTGTTCCACTGTATTTGGTATTCATCAGACCTATCATTGAGTACAATGTCTCCTTTGGTATGTACCTAACCAGACATATCCAACAAGTGGAATATCCACAGAGGGTCCTCATTAAAAGAATACAGGATATAAGTGACATGGCCTATGCAGACCATCTCAAGGTCCTATCCCTATATTCTGTCTCCTACAGGCTGTTGAGGAGAGATCTATGCCAGGCATACAAGACATTGTCAGACCCCACTCTGATGGACCTCCTGCATATCCGCAAAATAAACATTACCAGAATTACCCATTCTAAAGACTTACACCTTGCTTGTGATATAAATAGGTCCTGCTGAAGAGATAAGTATGTATCCAAGAGATTAGCCTTTCTTGGGAAGAGGCTCCCCATCCATATGAAATTCCTTCCTGACTAATTTAAGATTAACTTGGACAATTGCATGGGGAACAGGAAATTCATTCCTGGTTTAGCACCTGCATCTTTAATGGACACTGGCAGCCTGTAAGTAGTTCATCTCCCAGGCACCTGCTTGTAAATGTTTCATCTCCCAAGCACCTGCTCAAGGGTACCAGAACTTGTCAGAGATTTGGGATGCAAGGCCCTTGTAGTCATTATCCTAATAAACACCTATGAACCATAGTGAGATCAATGAATGTGCCGTGGTATAATTGCATGGCCAGTTGTCATATGTGTGGTCATGTGAAAGCATTATATCATGTGTATGAATCAAGGAACATATGTCCCTGTAATTACTCAGAAAGAATCTTGCTGTATGTCAGACAAAATTGCCTAATACTAGGTATACCCAACACAACTGTAACCCCCTGCTTTTGTCACTGTGATGGTAGAACAACAATTATGCACAATGTGAATATAATCCAGTATTGGAACACATGCCTTATTTAGGCAACAACATACATTATATCATCTCCAAATAAGTATGAATGGCAAATAAAACAGCAAGAACACTTTAACACTTTTAATCCAATACAGTTAGCACTTTCATCTCAATTCAATGACCAAAACTTCTTCAGACAAACAACATCCCTAAAGGCATCATATTAAATAATCACATTACATCACGATTTTCCTCAGTTTCACAAAAACTCCACCTTCCTTAAAAATATACAGATATATACTAAATATACAATAAAAATACATATAAATATAAATATATATAAATGTATATAAAACATCCCTGTGTATATTCACAACTGTTTGGTCTTGAATCACTGGTATATGAAAAATAAAAATAAATAAAAAATGAAGAATAATAATATCTATAAAAACTATCTCAACAGGCTCCTTAGTTTTAGTACATTTTTATTTATTTATTTTTATTTTACATTTGTTGACCGGGAGGATCCAACTGGGTAAATGTCCATTTTCAGTGGAGGCCCGGGGAGAAAAGCTTCAGAGTTAGTAGATATAACAAATCAAAAAGGTAATCATACTATATACAGGGTTATTTCACATATACAGAGACATGTACACATCATGACATTTGTAGAAAAAATACAATGTTATGGCTCCACATTTTGGAGGTACTTAAGCACACAGAAAATGCAGTATCTGTAAATGGTAGCTGGGTATACCAGTTATAGTAAAAGTATTTTCTACCAGAAATTCTGAGAGTTCGGACAAGTTAGTATTTGGAGATTGGTGGAGGAAATGTTGGGGGAACAGCAGGAGTAGGGGGGTCAACCTGGGGGGAGGCAAGGGCATTGCCTATTGGTAAGTAGGTGTTCCTTTAGTAAATGTTTAAACTTATTAACAGAAATTGCTGAGGTAATATTGGGGGGCAGTGAGTTTCAGATTCTACCTGTGTAGTTAGGAAAAAGAGAGTCTCCTGCTGAGTTGTTGGATTTGGTAATTTTGATTAAGGTCCTGTTACTAGAGAGTAACTGTCTTGGGTTTTCTTGTATTTTAAGTAAATTAGACAGCGTTGGTATTCTCTCTGGATGTAGTAGGAGTTTTTTAGCAAAGACTGGTTGGAATGTGATGAGATGTTGAAATTCCAACCATTTGAGTTGGTATAGTGAGTGGCAATGATGGGAACGATAAGGGGCGTTTGTGGAAAATCTGGTAATTTGATTATAACATGTGTCTAGTTTTGTGATTTCTGTTTTGGATAGGTTGGTGAAGATGGGGGCAGCATACAGGAGTGTGGATAGTAGCATAGTTTGTGCCATGGTGGGTTTGGTCTGCTGATTTAGGTATGTTTTATTTTTGTACAGGCTGCCTAGTTTTTTGTGTATGTTTCTGATGGTTGGATTTATGTGCAATTCAAACCTCAGTTTGTTGTCAGTTGTAACATCTAGTAATTTTGTGTGGGAATCTGGAGAGATAATGGTTCCATCACTAGAAGTAATATTGAAAGAGTTAGTGTCTATGTTGGATTTATTTGTTTTGAAGATTAGTAGTTTGGGCTTTTCTGGGTTCAGTAACACGTTTTTACTGAGAAACCAAGCTTCAGTGTTACTGAAGACCTGTTGGGTTGTGGAAAGGAGTGTGTGGGGGTTGGTGGCTGAGCAGACTAAAGTTGAGTCGTCAGCATATTGTATGAGTGTTGCATCTTGGGTGATCTTATTTAGATCAGTGATGAATAATGAAAATAATAGAGGCCCTAAGATTGATCCTTGTGGGACTCCAGTAGTAATAGGGAGCAGTGTGGAAAGTTTGTTATCCTATCTGACTGCTTGCTGTCTACCTATTAGGTAGTTTTGAAACCAGACCAGTGAGTTAGTGTCTAGTTCAAGGTCGGACAGGGACTCAAGAAGTTTGGGATGGTTGACCATGTCAAATGCTTTTGATAGGTCAAGAAATATGACTGATGATAGTTTCCCCAGGTTACGGTTCTGATTTATTAGGTTAGTGAAAGAGAGGATGGCAGTTGTCGTACTATGGGCTGTTCTAAATCCATGTTGGGAAGGTGTGAGGAGTTGTTTTTTTAGTAGGTATTGCATAAGTTGGTGGTGAATGTATTTCCTAGTAATTTGGCAAGTGGGGATAATATGGCAATGGGGCGATAGTTGGTCAGGTCTGTACAGGTTCCACCTTTGTATAGTGGGATGACATATGCTATTTTCCAGATTGTTGGTATTTTGCTTTCCTTAATTGATCTATTCAGGGGGATTGATATTGGATAGGCTAATTTGTTGGTGGCTATTTGTAGGTATTCGGCTGGAATACTGTCGGCAGCTAGGCTAGTTGGCTTGCATTTACCTAGTATTCTTTTTATATAATCTGTGGGAATAGGTTCAAATTGGAAGGTGGTATTGGTATCTGATTTAGGGTTGCTAGTAGCAGGTGTTGTGGGTTGTTGGTGAAACAATTATGAAATGGTTTCTATGAAAAATCTATTAAAGGCGTCTGGAATTTCAGTGCTATCCTTTACAATGGTTGGTGTTGGTGTACTTGGTTTGACGGGGTGGAGTAGTGTCTTTAGTCCTGCCCAGAGTTTTTGGGGATTGTTTTGGTGTCTGCCTTGCAAATTTAGTAAGTAATTCCTTTTGTCTAATAGGATTTTTTTTTTTTTTTTCGTTTCTGAGTTTTTGGAATTCTTGTTTGGTTGCTATGGTTTTATTGGCTCTCCATTGATGCCAGGCTCTATTTCTTTGGGATATCATGATTCTAGTGGTCCTAGTGATCCAGGGGACAATTTTAACTTTTTGTTTGCTTATGTGTGGTGGGGCATGGGCATTTACAATGTTTAAAAAGGTAGTGTTAAATAGCTCAACTGCTTTGTCTAGTGAGAGGGTCTTCATAAGATTCCAATGTTGGTATTGTAGTTCTAGTTTGAATTTTGTTATGTCAAAGTTTATTTTGTTTCTAATGGTCCGTGTTGGTGGTTCGGAGTTGGTGTGAGATTTGAGTTTTAATAGGAAGGTGGGCTGGTGGTCACTGAGGTTATCTGGTGGGACACCTGCATGATGGGGAGTATTGGCATTGTTTATTAGGGACCAGTCCAGGAGGCTTTCTTTGCTTTTATTATTGCCTAACCTTGTACTGGTTTTAATGATTTGGGAGAAGTTGTACAAATTTATGGAGTTGGTGGGTGTGGAGCTTGAGCATGTATGCCAGTCTATGTTAAAGTCCTGTAGGATAATTGTTTCTTGGGGTAGGTTTTGATTTGTCCAGTGTAAAAGGGCTTCTAGGGTAGAGATGTTGTTACCTGGTGGAATGTATCCTATTATAATGTTTATAGATTTTTTGTTGGTTAGTTCAAGTTTGGCTAGTAGTAGTTCTGAGGACATTTGGGGGAGTATTGGAGGGTTAATACTAGTAACCTTTAGGTTGTTTATATAAAGTAAAGCTACCCCGTCCCCTTTTTCGGAAAGTCTATCATTACGTAGTACATTATAGTCTGGGGGAAGACATTCACTGTTGGGAGTAGTGGGTTTTAACCAGGTTTCTGTTAGGGATAGTAGGTTTGGGGAATAGGTGTCTATTAGAGTCTGCAGTAAATGTATTTTATTGTTAATGCTATGTATATTTAAGTTAATGAAGAGTAGGCTATTCTTTGGTCTGGAGATTAAGGTTGAGTTGTTGGATGTAGGTGGGAAGGAGTGGGACTGAGTGCAGGGGTTTGGACCTGGATTAGGGTGTATGTCACCTGCTAGTCTTAGCTGGTGACTGATATGGTAGAGATGTTTTGATAGCTTTGAAAGGATGTGTATGTACTTGTGTGTGGAAAGTGATTTTGTTGTTGTTTTGATACGTGTTTTGGATGCTACAAGGATTGGGTAGTGATGGTAGTTCCTTGAGGGTGTATGTAGGCTATAGTGTTTGTTGTGGGTGAAGTAGGTGGATGTATGTTCTGATGGGGTGGTGATGGTGTAGGGAAGAGCAATCTAATAAGATGTGTGGTGATAGGTTAGAGCTAGTATTGTAAAGATGATGGTGTTGATTGCATACATGCTGAGCGGTTGTAGTGTAATGTGAGTGGGGGTTTGTGGGAGGAGTGAGTTAATTTGTGGGAGGTGTGTGTAGGATTGAAGGTGGATATGATTGGTTGATGATGTTTACTGGGCAGTTGTTGTGACTGGTGGAGGTAGTGGGAGGAGTGTATAGATATAAATATAGATGTAGTGGGGGGTGGGTGAAATTTGGGGGTAGGGTATGGGAGTGGAGTGAGCCCGCAGGGCAAACAGAGTGGGTAGAGACAGGAGAGTAAGAAGGCCAAGAGGAACAATCAATGAGAGTTGGTTGCAACAGGTAAGTTACCTTGAGGATTGGTATAAAGTTAAGAGAAATAGTGCTAGGTGAATAGGAGGGTGACTAAAGGTTGACTATAAATAAAGAAGATTTTATGGGCTATTACATAGAGCTTGCATCATCCAAGCCTGATTGATTATAGGCATTCAATCTTATCTGCCATAATAACTCTTGCAATTCCAATTTTAATGATGTTGGTCCTCCTCTTATATCAGGATCCACCTGATCTATTATTCTAAATACAAAACTATTTTCTGGAATCATATTTACATGTTTTGCCAAAGCATTTTAAATTTTTCTTTTGTAATGCTTCAAGTATATTCACACACACCCTTTCTTTTAATTTACGGTCGGCATTTCCTATATAGAAACATGTGCAAAATTTACAAGTGGCAAGGTATATCACACGTTTAGAGTTACAGTTATATCTTCCTTTAGATGTGAACTTTCTTCCCTGTATTGTAAATGTGGCTCCTACTTCCATATATTTGCAGTAGGGACATGCCTCACATCTAAACATCCCTACATTCCTTGTTATCATCCTCCTATTACATTCAAGTATATTCTTTAAATTTTGGACTCATTTGAAAATAAACTTAGGTCTTGTTTCTACTATCTGACTTAATTCTTCATCTGATGTTATTAGGCCCCAATTCTTAGTTATAATTTGGTTGATACACCATGCATCCATACGAAAGCGAGTGATAATGTTAGGCTATAATTAATACTTGCTCCCCTCACATTGAACAACTCCATTTCATCATTATGTGCATTAACTGTATGTTGTTGCATTAGAATAGCCTTAAAATGACCATTTGTTCTCTTTTGTTGTACTTCATTTAATAAGTCATCTAGTAAATTAGCCAGATATTCACATTTCAGAAACACATCTCTCAGTAATTCACATTCATTAAGAATTTCTATATCCTCTGAAACCATCCTTGTGGCTCTCACTAGTTGGCCTTTAATGACCAACCTTTTCTTGGTATATAGGGTGAGCACTCAAAAAATGCAAAAAAGAATTTGAATACGTCTCTTTTCTATAAATTCTAGTTTTGTATTTCATGCTCCTTCTATCTTATTTAAATTTAAATCCACATCCAAATATGCAATACAATCCATATGGTATATATGGGTAAATACTAAGAACTGGATGGTATTATTTAAATAATCAAGGACTTCTTCAACATGTTCAACCTCTCCCTTGAATACAATAAAGATATCATCCAAAAAACATGTATAGTAATGTATAAAATTACTAAACGGGTTAATATTGAACACGTATTCATGTTCCCAATGTGCCATGACTAAGACGGCAAAGCTCGCCCCACAAGGCGAGCCCATGGCAACTCCTGTTTTTTTTGTAAAAAATAATTTTCTTCAAATAGGAAAAAGTTGTACATAAGGATGATATCCAATAATTTCTGTACTAAGGCTATCTCTTGGTCACTTGCCCCTCTTGATCTCATTAAGCTACAAACCCACTCTATACCTAAATCTTGGGGGATAGTTGTATAGAGGACTTTAACATCTATTGTGAAAAAATTATGACTTTCATTATACTGCAAATCATTAATATTCGCTAAAAATGACCAAGAGTCTTTGCATATTTGTACTTCCCGCTCTACATATCTTTTCAGTACTGTATCTACATATTTTGCCATAGCATATGTGATGGAATTTCTTCATTGTGATGTAATGTGATTTTTTAATGTGATGCCTTTAAGGAAGTTGTTTGTCTGAAAAAGTTTTGGCCATTGAACTGAGACGAAAGTGCTAACTGTATTGGATTAAAAGTGTTAAAGTGTTCTTGCTGTCTTATTTGCCATTTGTACTTATTTGGAGAAGTTTTGGGGATTTTTATTAGTCCATACATTATATCATCTTATATCCTCAGTCCTGAGAAGGTGCTTCATTACAACTGTGAAGGAATGACACTCTATTCAAATGACAGCATAAGTCTTCAGTACAGCCTTTCCAAAGAAAATGTGTAATAAACACGCAATAGGAAACAACATCTACACATGGACATAGCACATGTGGGTGACAACACTGTTAAACAACATGTACAGTGACTGTAAGCAGTGACATCGGGATTCGAACTATATGGCTAGCATCACAGGCTATGAAGTTTTGCTGAAACACAAGCACAACTACAGGTTTATTTGATGACTGTTACACTGCACATTTCAATGGATGACATCACAATTGTGTATCACCCTCATGTTTATGCTAAAAAGTGGTTGCAAAGCACAAGTTCACTTTATAGATATCAATTGTATATGTATTTGCAGTCTGTTCTGCACAATAAGAGGACAAAACACAGAATTGCAGACAACAGTCATTCCTGTTTTCAAACTTTCTACCTAAAAACTGACAGAATCTACACACAAATGTATTATACTCACACAACACAGGAGAAGTCTGATTGCATGTAAACCTCACTGCATCTTTGGAAGGATGACATCAGCTGTGTCATACAAAGGAGATGTGTGTGCAAAAATGACTTCTGCAGCTATGTAGATGTCTAAATGTTGTCAGTACTAAGAGATGTAACACACTCCTGTATCCATTTACTTTCAAATAGGCACAACCAGGAGAGTCTCACTGTTGCATTTAAAATCCCTACCTATAAAATTATACAATCTATATCCAAGTGTATTTTAGGCGCATGCCACAGAAGATGTCTGATTGCATAGAAGCTACACAACATCTTTGAGAATATGACATCAGCTGTGTCATTCAATGGAAATGTGTGTATAAAAATGACTTCTACAGCTATGTGAACTTCCAAATGGTGTCAATACTAAGAGGTGTAACACACTCCTGCATTCATTTTATCACACAAATAAAATCAAGAGATTCTCAATATTGTATTTCAACTCCCTACCTATCAACTGACAGAATCTACAGACAAGTTTATTATGAGTGTGCATTATTGAAATGATGACCTCATTAGTGTGTTACAGACATTATGCATTTGTGGGCAGAGTGAAAATAGGGTGTGGTATTGATCTTACTATGTATATGTTTCTCATGAGTGGGAAGTAAATGAACACACCTGTTGAATTAATCGTCCATTGATGCAATGTCTCCCCCCATCACGCACAGGTTGATTGCTGTGTGATTAGAACCTTCTACCTATTTACGTATGCAATCTCAAAGATGCAATACATAATGCAAGCACCACCGTAGATGTACTTAAGGGTCATATTTATACAACTCCATACACACACACACACACACACACACACACACACACACACACACACACATACACACACACGTTGACTGCTATGAGATTAAAAGCCCCTACTCATCTAGAGGACACAGTAACAAACGCAAGCACTACCACAGAAAAGTCTGACTTTTACACTGTGACAGTGCAGTTATAAATAGGATTAACTTCTAATTCTGTGTTAGAGAAGGTATTGTGATGTTGAATGTTTTGTGCAAATCCATATTTGTTGATATGATGGAGTAAGTGCAATGTTAGGATCAATAACATATATTTATTGCTGACCTATGTCAGCTATGTTGTCATTAATTTATACCGCAGAACTGAGAGTGACATGTACCTACCTGTCTTGTGTATATGAGATGCACACACACATGTGAAACACAAGCTGGACAATGAATCATTCATGGATCATCAGGTTATGATGATGATATGTAAACCTTAATGAATGGTACTGATATTAGCAATGGTATGTGCTCATGTCTGGGCATTATAGGTTCATAGATTAGTACTAGGCTAACTGCCCTTGCGAGCCATTTTAAGCCTAGCCAACTATCCTTTGTGAGACTCAAACCCTGCAGCTTGTGTTTATAAGGCAAACACCTTAACCATTAGGCTACCCTCCCAACTCTTTTATAGGTTCATAGAGTAGTACTAGGCTAACTGCCCTTGCGAGCCATTTTAAGTCTAGCCAATTATCGCTTGTGCGACTCGAGCCCTGCACCTTGTGTTTGTAAGGAAAACACCTTAACCATTAGGCCATCCTCCTAACCCTATAGGCTGTCAGTACCAAATAATACTTAATGTTCCAATGCATGACTGATAAAAAATAATGATTTATCAGTGTCAAGGCTGTATGTAGTTGCATATCATTTGTAAGTGTCAATACTACAGTGCAGACCCAGCTGTCCAGAATGAAATGGACAATTAACCAGACAGTTCAATATATTTCATATGACTACATTAAACAATTTCCATGTAATGAAGTAATATAATTAGAAGACTCTCTCCCTAAAGCGCAATGCTGAGAAATGTATTTTCATGGATATAGGCAAAGTGTTAGCATATGCATGATTATACTTTGATGTGTTGAACTGGGACTGTGAATTACCAGTGTTTAGTGGTGTTCAGTAGTGCTGCATACTGTATACCTTTCCATATTAGCTCTGAAGCTCAGTTCAGAAATGAAGGGGACTGCTTGCCTTTCCCTTTTCCATAATGCTAGGTTACAAGCAGTATTCTGTGCTGAAGAAAAAAGTGAAAAACTTTTAATTTGGTTTGAATTCTATAGTGCAAACAGGCTTAGTGGCAATGTATGGCCATCAGTACTCTTGGCAGTATTTAGTAGAGAAAATCTACTTTTCATCCTAGCTTTCAGTTTGGCACAAAATGTAAACTCTGAGCTAAGTGAAAAAGCAGGGATTGACTCAATTAAGTAGATCGTGTCAAAATATGATTATTATAGTAACTTTTTATCATGAATTTAAGAATACCTAGGAATGACTATTATAAATATGTTGCTTGGCCAAATTGCATCAGTAATAGCTACTGAAATTATCTACATATGAGACATGCTTTGAGGAAAATCACTAGTTAACTGGGTGTACAGTGTGTTGTAAGGCAAACACTGCATTTTGCAATAACTCCTGAAATGCCATTTAGCATCACATACTACAGTTGTTCATTGCCAGACATCATGCAAATGCTGAGGAATACAACTGATCAAACAGAAGGGACTTAGATATATAGGCAACTCCTTCACAGAAAAGACACATAAAAACAGGCAGTAAGAGTTCCACCTAGTACTGGATTCAAACAGTTGTCAAGTTGAAAAACTAAGTTTAGAGACTTGATCATTATTTCTATACCCCACCAAGGAAATCCTACCTCACACTTCTCAAAATCACACATTTGAAGGGACAGGTTTTATTCTTCATTAAAGTAATGGCAGTCCGAAAATGCCACAACATTACATCCATCAGCATAATGGATATTCAACAGTGCAAAGGGGTGAAAGACAAAGTATGAAGATAGAGTCAGATATACAGACTCCTATGAAGGGGTAGTTTTAGTGGTCATTAAAGCACATTTTTATGGTGTGTAGTCAGTATTCTTCTGTCATGCCCTGTGTGATAAACTGAGGGGCTGCCAGCCCAGCTAGATAGAATTTTGTAAATAACTCTATGTCATTGTAAATATTAATATGATCCACAGGCTTGTGTCACAATTGTAAAAAAACTGTGTTATGTGCTGAGCTTCAAAAATGTAACCACAGTGCACCCTGCTGGGAAAACATCAGAATGTGTATAAACTCTATGCTTATATAATGTGTTTTCATGGTAGAAAACTGGGACATACAGAGTTAACTTGCAAACTAAGAAAATAAGCTGATAAAAAAAAGAAGTTTACGACTGTGTGTGAGCTTACGCTAAGAGGCAGGATATCTGGGCTAAGTGCTTCTTTACATTGTCTTAAGACAGAGATAATTACTAGGTTTCACATGTAAACTATTTTTTTATTGCTGTGACTTCCTGGCAGATGCAGATTACAAATAAATGTTAAATTTTAAGTTTTGTGAGCCTGGGAAATGTAAGCAGAAATGAAGAGAATGATGTAATCTGAAATGACTCAGCAGTAATGTGTATTATCAATTTAAGAACTATCTCAAGAGAAAGAGATTGAATTTTGTATTTTGTTCTGAAGCTGATAACTCACTAGCACTAGCTTTATCTGTAAGTAGGATTTAGATCTTAGTATTTCTCTTAGAGATAGATAGAAATAGCAAGATTAGTCTAGTTGTTGTCTATATTTATGTAAGACTGTCCTACAATATTATTTTAAAGTATTTCCTGTGATTTCTAAACTTTCTACTGCCGCTGTGTCGAATTAATGAGCATTGCCTTGTGTTTTTATTATTTATTATTAAATATTTTTAAACCCATTTTAACTGTGGCTGTTTTATGTAGAGATAATTTAAGCTCTTAGCGTACTTGCATGTATTTGGTGATACTGTACAAGCCACTCCAATAGCCTTGCTATTCGTCACACTTGGATAATAGTAACATTGCACAATAGGATAAGGGACTTTATAGTAGCTGATAAGGATGGTTGGTGGCAGGTGGTATTACCGTATAGTCTGGACAGAAGGGGTCATAGCTGAAGAACCTGTGCCAGCTTTCCCCAGGAGTATCAGTGTGTTTGCATATAAATCAAATTTCAAAGTGCATGTGTGTGTCAGCTACTTGGGCAGGAACACAAAGCACTGGTTGGACTGAGAGGGTGCTGGAAGTTTTGGCTTGACCACTTGGCTGAGATCTGAACCCTGTAGCTGTGCCAGTGGGGAATCGTATTGGGGATCTGGGGAGAAAGGGAGAAACCAGCCCCAGACTGACTGTGATCTCTGAGTGCTCTTAAGGGAAATTGGACTTTACTGTGAGTGTACTTGTTATCCTCCCAATGTGGACGCCCCTCACTGGTGCTAGTGGTGAGGATTGAGGCTCCTTGATTACGGGGCCAGTGCACAGACATCACATATTAATCATGTGGCAGTGGTGGGATATCCACATCAAATATTAATTGTTTGATAGTGGTGAGTTAGCCACATCACATATTAATTGGCTTGTAGTGGTGTGGATAGTGAATTACTGTAGCTTGTGTACAGTGATCACTGAAGGTGTTTTTGTACTCTAAATCAGCCACGCAGTGAACATTCAGAGTTCAGATCACAATTGTTTTATTTCTTTTGTTACCTTAGTTAGTCAGGTAGAGCAGGCAAGCATGTCAGCAGAGGAGTATGGCAAGCTGACAAGGAGCCAGTTGGCTGAGATGTGCCAGGCTAATGGACTGGCTCATGGAAACCTGACTAAAGCAGAAATGATTGCAGCTTTAGTTACAGCTGCATCCAAGACTAGCAACCAGGAGGACAATCAGGCTGGCTGTGGAGATATACAACATTCAGAGAATGGACAGCTCATCCTTTCTACAGAGGACTTAAAAATCTGTCTGGAGCTAAAGATACTTGAGTTGGAGGCCAAGCATTTGGAAATAGAAGCAACAGAGAGACTGAAGCATCTAGAGAGTGAGGAAAATGAGAAACTGCGATGTCTGCAGGCTGAGGAGAGTGAGAAACTCCTACACCTGGAAGCTGAGGAGAAGAAGAGTCAGATGCAACATGGAAAGGAGATGATGACTTTTCACCAGAGTCATGTGGGTAATGGGGAAGGGAGTAACTGAACCTCAAAAGCAACAAACGTCAGTAAATTTCTTCCACAATTTACAGAGGGGGATAATTGTGGAAGTTTAATTCATATGTTTGAGAGGGTATGTAAACAGTATGATGTTGACCAAAGGTGATGGGTACAGTTCCTGACCCCCTTACTACATAGTAAAGCTGTAAATGTTCTATCCAAAACTATCTGACACTGACTTTTTAAACTATAATGTTGTAAAGAACTGTTTGCTAGATTTTTTTAAGCTAACACTTGAAGCTTATAGGAAAAGATTTCAAGAGCATAGATGCAAGGCAAATGAAAGTGTGTGTGAATATGTTGCTGAACTGTGCACCTATTTTCATAGGTGGGTGAGTGGATGTCAGGTCACCACTTTTGAAGGGCTGGCAGATCTTTTGGTGAGGGAACAAGCCCTTAGCACTTTGCCTGAAGACATGAGGATCTGGTTAGCTGATAGACAATGTGCTACTTCATATGAGTTGGGGAAGAAGGGAGACCTATACCTAGCAAGCAGGGCATCCCTGCACAAGAAAGGGACACCCAGTTCTGCTCATGGGTCTAAGGGCACCCATGGTGGGCAGCCAAAACTGCCCCAACAGAATCTGCCAGTAGCAGGGGAAGCCACTAGTCCAGGTACACATCCAGGACCTAGAGTTAAATGTTTTGAATGCAACCAGTAGGGCCATGTGGCATATAGATGTCCACGGAGGCAAGGTGGAGAACAAAGAGTGAGAGAGCCAGTAAGTTGGAATGACAGAATGCCAACAGTAGGTTGTCTTGAGGCAAAAAGGGTACCAAACTACTGCAAGAGGTTATATCCTATAATAGTGAATGGCAAAGAGACCATTGCTAAGAGAAGCACAGCCTCTGACATAACCATTGTGAAGCCTGCAATGGTTACAGAGGAGCACTACTTGCCTGGGCAGTCTACTTTAGTCAGAGCTTTAGGAGGGATCCCATTCCAAATGCCTTTGGCTAGGGTTCACTTTGACTGGGAGGATGGAAAAGGAAGCCAGCAATTAGGTGTGTTTGAAGGTATCCCTGCAGATGTCCTGGTAGGGAAAGATTTTGATAATTTGGTATTGTGTGTTCATGCTGTTACATGCAGTCAGGCTTGGAGACAAGCATGTGGGTCTGGTAGCCTAGGGGAGACCCAGACAGACCACACACTTGCAGCCAGGAATGGTGAGGTGGATACTTCAGGGAGGGAGCTACCCTGTAGCAGTGAGACTGAAGGTGAGCCACAGCTACTTATGGGTAATGATGTTCCCTTGGACAGAGTGACTGCAAGGGCAGAGGTGAGTAGCAGTACCCAGGCTGACAGTGAGGCACCACTGTCAGAGGATGCCAGACGTCCTGTGGAAGGGGAGCTGGGAAGGGTTACAAAGAGAGAGTTGAGACAGGCTTAGTTCTCAGACCCAACATTACAAGGCCTGAGGCAGGTAGCTAGTCAGGCACCTGATTCTCAAGGGAAGTGGGGATCTGTATACTGGGACAAAGGGTCACTGTATAGAGAGTGGACCCCTGAGGGAGGGCTAGAGGGTGAGAGAATATAGCAGTTGGTAGTGCCTAGAACCTACCATCTGGCACTTCTAGCCATAGACGATGCTATTCACTTTGCAGGTCATATGGGCATAAAAAGTACAAAGAGCTGTATTATGCAGAATGTCTATTGGCCTGGAATTTCCAGAGATGTAAATACTGTAGGACCTAAGAGCAGTGCCAAAAGGTAGGCAAGGCAGGAGACAAGGTGAAATCTCCTTTGATGCCTTTGTCTGTGATTGAGGAGACATTTCAGAGGGTAGCTATGGATATTGTGGGGCCTCTGAGTACCCCAAGTTCCACAGGGAAAATGTATATCCTAGTGGTAGTAGATTATGCTATGAGGTACCCTGAGGCACTGGCTTTGTCCTCCATTGAGGCAGAAAAGGTGGCAAATGTTTTATTAGAGATTTTCAGCTGGGTAGGTTTCCCAAAAGAAATATTGACTAACAGAGGTGCCAGTTTCACGTCAGACCTGCTGGCTTGTCTGTGGAAGTGCTGTGGGGTGAAGCACCTAAATTCCACACCCTACCATCCCCAGACTAACAGTCTTGTTGAGAGGTTAACTCTGCACTCAAGTCCATGTTATGGGCATTTGCAGACCAGTTTAAGAGGAAATGGGACAAACATTTGTCCCATCTGTTGTTTGCTTACAGAGATGTTCCCCAGGAATCCACAGGTTTTTCACCCTCTGAGTTGTTGTATGGTCAAAGGGTGAAGGGACCTCTCGACTTAATTCTTGATGAGTGGGAGGGTGAGTGTGAATATCACCAGGAGTCTGTTGTGGTATATGTCCTAAACCCCAGGACAAGGCTCAGAGAACTCATGGGCTTGGCCCAGGAGAACCTAGCAGAAGCCCAACAACAGAAAAAGGCCTGGTATGACAGAAATGCTCAAGCTAGAGAGTATGCTGTAGGGCAGCAGGTAATGGTTATCATTCCTGTCAGACACAGCAAGCTGCATGCAGCTCGGGAGGGACCCTACAAGGTGGTAAGGAAGGTCAGTGATGTTAACTACATGGTAGAACTGCTAGGCAGGAGGCATGAGCAAAAATTATACCATGTTAACATGATGAAACCTTACCATGATAGGAAGCCCTTGTGCTAAGTATTTGCAGTGGATTGCAGGAGAAGTCTGAGGGAGATCTGGTGACTGATCTCCTCAGCGAGGCTTGGACTGACACCTCAGTGGAAGAGGTAGCAATGCCCCAGCAGCTATTTCCTACCCAGGTTCGAGATATTTGAGCAGTGTTAAAGGAGTTTGGAGACATGTTCACTGGGAAACCAGGGTGCAACCATCTGGTGCAGCACCAGGTGGACACAGGACCCCAAAGACCTATTAGGCAGGCCCCTTACAGGGTGCCTGAGAGAGTCAGACAGACTCTGAGGGATGAGATACAGGAAATGTTGGAACTAGGGGTGATTGAAGAGTCCAACATTCCTTGGGCTTCCCCAGTGGTGCTGGTGCCAAAGAAGGATGACAGCACCAGGTTCTGTGGGGACTACAGGAAATTAGTCACACAGAATCAGATGCTTACCCCATGCCTAGGAAAGATAAAGCCCTAGAGCAACTGGGTGGGGGGTAAGTATCTTACTACCATTGATCTTACCAAGGGTTACTGTCAGGTACCCTTGACTCCCAGTGCTAGAGAGAGATCAGCCTTTGTGACTCCTTTTGGCTTGTATGAGTTCACAAAGATGCCCTTTGGGATGAAAAATGCCAATGGTGAAGAAATGTGATAAACTGAGGGGCTGCCAGCCCAGCTACATAGAATTTTGTAAATAATTCTATGCCATTGTAAATATTAATATGATCCACAGGCTTGTGTCACAAATGTAAAAAAACTATGTTATGTGCTGAGCTTCAAAAATGAAACCACAGTGCACCCTGCTGGTAAAACAGCAGAAATGTGTATAAAGTCTATGCCTATGTAATGTATGTTTTCATAGTGGAAAACTGGGACATACAGAGTTAACTTGTAAACTCTAATAAAATAAGCTGATAAAAAATAATTTTATGACTGTGTGTGACGTCAAGCTAAGAGACAGGATGTCTGGACTAGGAGCTTTTTTCTATTGTCTTAAGACAGAGATAATTACTAGGTTTCACATGTAAAGTGTCTTTTATTGCTGTGACTTTCTGGCAGCTGCAGATCACAAAGAAATGTAAAATTTTAAGTTCTGTGAGCCTGGGAAATATAAACAGAAGTGACAAGAATGATGTAATCTGAAATGACTCAGCAGTAATGTGTATTATCAATTTAAGAACTATCTCAAGAGAAAAAGATTGCATTTTGTATTTTGTTCTGAAGCTGACAACAAACTCAGTAGCATTTGGTTGCTCTTTAAGTAGGATTTAGATTTAGTCTAGCTGTTTTCTATATTTATATCAGGCTGTCCTACAATGTTGTTTTAAAGTATTTCTTGTGATTTCTGAACTCTCTATTGCCACTGTGTTGAATTAATGAGTATTGTCTTGTGTTTTTATTATTTATTATTAAATATTTTTAAACCCCTTTTAACTGTGGCTGTTTTATGTAGAGATAATTTAAGCTCTTAGAGTACTTGCATGTATTTGGTGATACTGTACAAGCCACTACAACAGCCTTGCTGTTCGTCACACTTACATTTGGATAACAGTAATATTACACAGTAGGATTGGACACCCTTTGGTAAGGGCCTTTATAGTAACTGATAAGGGTGGTTGGTGGCAGGTGGTACTACTGTATAGTGTGGGCTGAAGGGGGCATATCTGGAGAACCTGTGCCAGCATTCCCCAGGAGTGTCTGTGTGTTTGCATATAAATCAAATCTCAAAGTGTGCGTGTGTGTGTGTGTGTGTGTGTGTGTGTGTGTGTGTGTGTGTGTGTGTGTGTGTGTGTGTGTGTCAGCTACTTGGGCAGGGACATGAAGCACTGGTTGGATAGAGAGGGTGCTGGAGGTTTTGGCTTGACCACATGGCTGAGATTTGAACCCTATAGCTGTGCCAGTGGGGAGCCTTATTGGGATCTGGAGAGAAAGGGAGAAACCAGCCCCAGACTGTCTGTGATCTCTGAGTGCTCTTAAGGGAAATTGTACTTTAGTGTGTGTGTGTACTTGTTATCCTCCCAATGTGGAGTATACCAATGTGGACACCCCTCACTGGTGCTAGTGGTGAGGCTTGAGGCTCCTTGATTACTGGGCCAGTGCATGGAAATCACACCCTGTATCAGTAACTCATGGCTCTGGGGATCAAGAAGCTGTAGGTCAGGCAAAACCTGATGAAGACATGAGTAAAATAAGGGTGGTTTACTAAAGCTTCCTTATGTTTATGGATGTATTGGCAAATGCTTAACTTGATAAAAAGTAAGATACGTTTTATAAAGGATATCATAGAAGTACAGCATCACAATAAGAAATAATGTGACATCCATCTGGAATTAAACCCTTGATGCTATGGTCTAAAATGAATCTTCAAACAACTGAGTTATGTTGTTGTTTGCTACATCCAATAGTCAAACAACCATTACATATATTGTTGCCAGTAATTTCCTGTAGTCTGCTTTTACTCTGTGTTCTGATAGCACAACTTGTTTACATGATGATAGACTGATTACTACAGGTGATGGCAACAACTGACCAGGTTTTGCCATAGGACATGAACAGCCATTCACTGTTACTCAGCATTGGTGTGTAATGCCAAAGTACATGCAACTGCAGAGGGAGAAAAGTGAAGGCTTTCTTATGGGCCATTTCTGACCATATGTGTTGTGTATAATTCTATTTTTTTTACCAGAATAAATGTGCAAAATTGGAGTTGACAGGAAAGTTATGAAATAGGAGGGAAAGCAGAGGGGAGAACACGGGAAAGAACAGAGGTATTTGCAGGAAGGTAGTGGGACAGAATCATAGCTATGCACTTCTTCACAACATAAATGTAGAAGTCTAAACAGAATTTAATGATTTATGACTGTCACCACACCAAGGGTAGGTGACAACAACAGAATAATGTTGTACAGCCAATTGTACCTAATCAAGTGTGTCAAGAAGACACAGAGGTAAAGTGGAGAGCTATGTATGTGTTGTTATTTTTTATTTTGTAACAGGTGACCATTTTTCACTTTTTTAACTTACAAACAAAGAGGAATGTTGGAGAAGGGGCTTAGGAATGTGATGGTTAGGTAAGAAGGTTAGGTGAGGAAGCAGAAGCAGACATATAGAACAAAGAAAACAGGCAAGAATGGTGAGGCAAGAATGGTGATGGACAGAAAAGGTTGGGGGACACCATGACTGGGGATAGGTATGGGGCATTGGAGGTAAACCCACATCAAGCCTAAGAACAGTGAAAATCTAGTTCTCACCCTCAGAACTGTCAACAATGTCTCCTGTCCCACTTTTCAGTGTCAGTGTTTGATGTGGCATTGTCTTGGCAATGTGACAAAGCACCTTTTCTACATAGTCAATTTGGGCACAGAGACCCCCTTCCATTATACCATCCATCAGCCCTATCATCTCTTAGCTGGTGACAAAATCACCACCACCATTAATACTACTCCAGGAGGGTACTAGTGCACCAGCTGCCAGGGAAGAGCTACTTGATGCAGATGGAGCAGGTAGGGCAGGGGGTGTGAAACTGATGCTGACAGCTTGGGACTCTGATGCACTGGGTGTTGGTGCTGCAACCTGTGGAGGGATGGTGGGCCAACCTGATGCACTGGGTGTTGGTGCTGCAACCTGTGGAGGGATGGTGGGCCAATTCAGAGTTGCTGGTTTACCTCTCTGTCCTACAGCTCAGTTTTTGTAAGCAGAAATGTATGACAACAGAGCATTTTTAAGCCATATAAAATATTCACCACCCCAAAAAAAAAAAATTTGAGGGAGAAAGGGTGGGGTGAGACAAAAAAGAAGGAGAATTAGATCCATGGCATATCACATGACTATATAATTTCAGAAAATAAACAGTTATGATTATCCAGTCTATACACCTTTGCCACATCCAGGTATGATGGGAAGGTCTTACTCTGTTATACCATTAATCAGTTGCACTGCTATGATATAAATACAACTATTTATTACAGTATGGCCATGTTACATAAAACTATGATTGCTATTAGACTTATGGTTAGGCCTGATGCATACATAGCCCATGCCTGTCTGAGACAAATTAACCTCTGTTGGTGCACCTCACAGTTCACTGCAATGTCTTCAACAGCTGTATAACACAGAAGAAGAAAAGAAGAAACATGAATGCATATTGAATAACAGTCTTGGCTGGGCCCAGTATTTTATATCAATTAATACTGATGGGTCAGTATACTTACATAACTGAGGGTTATCAGCATTTCTAAAGTCATCCTTCCATTGGCTAAGGAAGGCCTTCTTGCACCATTTCAGGTCGCTATAGTGGTGACGACAATTCTCTCTAGTGCATCGGTTGCCAGTTGCAATGGAGACAGCCTTGAATAACCTGTTCCAAGCCTCGGTCTTATACTGAGACACAGTATAGTCCCCCTGCAGCAGCCTATGCCTGTACCACTTCACAAGGAGTGCCACAAAAATCCTGGACTCCTCAACACCCCACCTCTGTGCTCTAAATTTAGCACTATCATCACCTACACCAGCTGTACCTGCAGAAGTCAGGCAGCAACTCTTAACTATGAATTGTCACCCAACTCCAATCTGCATTTAACAGCTAGTGTGCAAAGACACACATACAGCTATGCCAACTACATTTGTGCAATGGAAAGCACAGACAGGCATTTGCAAACAAAGAGGAAGAGATTTTATCAAACAGCAATGAAACAGCAGTGAGATTTGCCATGTGTGATGCTCAGCCTCTTCACACTTTGTGAGATGGTCACACTGACAGGCTCAATGGCTTTGATTGTTATCATTGGTATTTTGGAGGTTAAATAGGATGACTTGGCACTTTTTGGAATTACACACTGTAAAACGTTAGTTGGCCCGTGGGGAATCAAACCTAAATTTCAATAAAGGTGAGCATTTCTCAGTGCTACAGGAAAGCTCTCTTTCAACCGTCTTCATTACAGATAAACTGTATTCAGTATGAGGATATGTGCATCAGATAGGCCTGTATGTGTGTGAGTTTAGGAGGGTTTGTGAAATGCATTCCCATGAAAGACTCATGATTACTTTATTGAATGCATGTCAGATGGATGAACTTTCATGAGCTGATTAATAGAAACTGAGGTATGATACATATATACTTCAATACACATACTGTCCTAAACGCAGTTATTTATTTATTTATTTATTTATATACATTTGGTAGTGTCCGAGTGGGCTATAAACAAGCCCGTTTTCAGTGGAGACCTAGGGAGAAAAGCTCCCAAAAAAGTAAGTTTACAATATTTACAAAAAGATTACATAATAATTTAATACAGTGTAAAAGCAAGTTAATACAAGTTGAAAAGGCACACATCAAACCAGAAAAGTAAAATATGATATCAACAAAAACAACAATAGAATCAAACTATATTTAGTTACATAGGTAGAAAATCACAGTAGGCGGGAAGTGTGTTTGCTTAGCCAGGGGTAGTATAGGAGACTAGCCAGTAATTGAAGAAATAATTTGTGAGGATCCGTTTGAAGCTATGGGTATAAGGTATAGATATTAAATGCTGGGGAAGGGAATTCCAAGTTTTGACTATGGAGTAGCTGTATAAAGAATCACCATAAGTGCTGCGAGTTCTGATAACTTTGAGCAAGTTTTTATCAGCAGACCTGAGTGAGGTAAGGTTGAAATAGGGTTGTACGAGGTTAGATAAGGATGGGCAATAGTTGGGGTTATGAATAATGGAGTGTGCTACTATAGCAATAACCCACGCCTGGGTGTGGGTAATGCTGGATTTACCCACGGTTGGCGTGGTTTGGTCCCGAGGGCCTGCGCAGTACATCAGAGCTGTGGGCAAAAGCAATGGAGAAAGCAAGATCTCCGTTGCCTTTTTTTTACTGTTTCGCTATGTTAAATGGGTTTAACATAGCAAGACAGCTTTAAAATAAGCAATGGAGATGTCCGTTGCTTATTTTAAAACTGTCTCGCTATGTTAAACCCATTTAACATAGCGAAACAGAAGAAAAAGCAACGGAGATCTTGCTTTCTCTGTTGCTTTTTTTTTTAAACCTGTCTCGCTATGTTAAATGGGTTTAGCATAGCGAGACAGCTTTAAAATAAGCAATGGAGATCTCCGTTGCTTATTTTAAAGCTGTCTCGCTATGTTAAACCCATTTAACACAGCGAGACAGTGTTTTAAAAGTAGAGTTATACTAATGGAATAAAGTCCGGGCAACCGGACCTTTTTCCATTAGTATAACTCGATTTACAATGTGCACGCTGGCCAATCAGCGTGCACGTTTTGGGGGGGTCATGGTATAATATTAGTTGGTTTAGGGCTAGTATGTTTGGGAGTTCAATCCAGTTTAGTTTTTGGAGGACTATACAATGGTGAGCTCTATGGGGAAGGTTAGTGGCAAATTTGGTGATTTTAATATAGCAAGCTTCTAGGCTATTTAGATCAGATTTATGAAGGTTTGTGAAGATTTGTGAGCAATAGAGAAGGGTGGAAAGTAGGTGAGTTCTGTTAGTAGGAATTCTAGCATGGATAGAAATATATGGTTTATCCCTGTAGAGAGCACCTAATTTTGTATGGACTTTTCCGATTGTTAAAGTGGAATGTCTGTCAAATTTTAGGTTACAGTCTAGGGTAATACCAAGGAGTTTAGTATATTTGACAGGTTCAATTTTTGTACCATTAGAAGCAAAGACAGAGAGGAGCTTTTGTTGGTTTTTACTGTCAGGATTAGAAAATATCATACTTTTGGGTTAGTTTGGGTTTAGAATCAGTTGGTGACCTGAGATGTATTTTTCAATGTTATTAAGGGGTGTCTGAGACTTTACTTGGAGTTCATTTATGGAGGGTGCAGAGCAAATAAGGGAAACATCATCAACATGTCGTATTATAGAGGCAGGTGATGCTGCAATGTAGAGATCATTGGTAAAGATAATACAGAGAAGTGGGCTTAATATAGAGCCTTGTGGGACACCAACAGTGATGGGCAAAAGGGGTGATAGTTTATGTTCCCATACGGTGGCTTGTTTATGGCTTGAGAGGTAGCTGTGGAACCATTGAAGTATACTGGAGCTGAAATTGAGTGAAGCAAGTTTGTTTAGGAGTATTTGATGGGGTACAGTATCAAACGCTTTTGACATATCGAGGAAGGTGACAGAGACAATGTGGTTATTGTTTTTGAGGTGATTTACAGTATTGGTGAAACTCAATAAGGCAGTGTTAGTACTATGTTTGGGGCAGAAGCCATGCTGAGTAGAAGATAGAAGATTATGTGTTAGAAGATGGTCTAGAGTCTGTTTATGAAGGCATTTTTCTAAGATTTTAGCAAGTGGAGAAAGTATGGTTATGGGCCTATAGTTAGAAAGGTCAGTAGAGGGGCCTCCTTTATGAAGGAGTATGACATGAGATATTTTCCAAAGCGGGGGGACATACTGTTCAAAGATAGAGTGGTTAATAAGAATAGATATAGGATAGGAGATATATTTAGCAACAAGTTTAAGAAATTCACCAGGTAACTGATCTGCAATTGGAGTAGATGGTTTTATTTTGGTTAGGAGGTTTTGTATATAATTAGTTGGGATTGGTTTAAGAGAGAAAGGAGGGGTATTGGCATCAGAGGGTGGAGGTGGTAAGGAAAGAGTGGAATTGACATTGTTATTTAGTAATGAGGTGATGGAGGTGATAAAGTGAGTACTGAATTGTGCATGCAGCTATACAGTCAGTAATGCCTTTATTTGTTGGGGGTGGAGTGGTTGGTCTTCTTGTGTTTAGGAGGAGTTTGTTTTGGAATTTTTGTTGACATAATTGGAAATAAGTCTTTTGGCCCTGTCTAATTTGTTTTTTGGCCCGATTTCTGAGCTGTCAGTTGGTTTCATAATTGTTATTATTTTTGTTTTTGTGATAGCAGAACCAGGTTTTCTACTGCTGTTTTAATAGGAGGATAGTCTCTTTGGTTAAGTAAGGGAGTTGTTTGGACTTGGAATGTATTTTCCTGACAGTAGCAAGATTATTTAAGATTTACAGGAATGCATTATTAAAGTACTGAACTGCAAGATCCAATTTGAGGGTTTTTAGGGGTGACCAGTCATATTCTTGTAATAGACTGTTAAATAAGGAGGGGGAGAACTGTTTTGATTGTGTACATATCGATATGTAATATTTATATTCTGTATACATTTTCTGATAAGGTAAGTGGGGTGGTGGTCACTAAGAGAATGGGGGCAGCACCCTGTGTCATAGTTGTAAATGGATTTATTAGTTAAACCCATTAGTTGGGTTAAGTGAGGATAGAAGTTGATTTTACTTTGAGTACTCTGTCCGTCATAGATATGCAAGTGCATTGTTAATTCATTATCATAATTATCCTGTTTAAACAATTACACACATGTATTCATTTATGAGATATGCGTCTTAGAAAAATACATCTACCAAAGCATTAATGAGACATTTCTTGCAATAAATATAATCATGATAGCCATTTGTTTGTGGTGTTACCTTCCTAATCAAAGTGTTGCTAGAATTTGCAGTCTGACATCTGGACCACCTGGGTTCTAACTCTAAAATCACTGCACTTACACCTTGTGTCATAGTGACAATTACACAGCAAGTAGATGGTCTCCATTCAGTACTCTTTATAGTGCTGATGTTCGCACATTGCTGTTAACCATTTTTGTGCTACAGAAGGCTTCCTAAATAAAATTTGTCACTTTTTCCTTAAGCAGGTAAGCTTTATTCTGCACCACTCAGCAGCGAGCATCTGCACAAGGCAAGAAACAAGAAAAAGTATACGATATTCTGATGAAAGTAAATCATACATCTGTTGTAATATTTTCCATATACCATTTACACTGCTTGGACTTAACAAGAGCACTAATTTGCTTGTCTAAGCTAGACAGGGATTTCTTCCTCTGCTGAGCCAGTTCCCTCTTGTTCTTGGACATTAATTTATTTCTGTTGTTGTATAGCCAGTTTATACTAGGGGTCTAACATGGTGGCTTGTTTTTTTGGCAAGACTTGGTTTTAATCTGGTCAGGTACAACCAATTCTATACAATTGCTTAACTGGTTATATAGGGCATTAGTGTACACTTCTGCATAGGAGTCCAAGATTATCTGCATTCAAGGTAGATTTAGAGCAGGAGGTGATTTGTCTTTAAAAAAATTCTTATGCATTTTTGACCTTGATGGAGTATCTGGTCTTATAATTACAGAGAATGAGACTGATTTATGGTTTGATCTTACCAGGGAGGACATGACACATGGTGGAGGGGGGAATGCTGTCCCATGTTAGTGAGTACTACATCCAGGCCATTTGAGCCACTTGAAGGTGTGCTGACTAGCTGTTTCAGAGCATTTGCATTGACAAAGTCCAAGAACCTCTAAGCCAGCATGTTTGTGGTCATGCAGTGAGTGGCAGGATAACTAAAATCACCCATGAATAAGGTGTTGGGCTGTATGGATAATTAAAATCACACATAAATAAGGTGTTGGGATGTATGGTGTCAGAGTCATGGACAAGAACTAACTGCCATGAAATGAATAATAGTATTATTTGGGAAGTCATCCATCCCTGGTAAATATCATATTGATAACACACCCCTTAGAGTTGACCCAGTAGTCAGAGACTTAGGGACATACATAGATAGTAATCTAGCCTTTGATCATCACGTGTCTACAGTGGTGAGGAAATCATTCTATGTTGTGCAACTTATAAACAAAGTTATGGCATCTAAGTCTAAGGAAGCCATTGTTCTACTGTATTCTGCATTCATCAGACCTCTCATTGAGTACAGTGTCCCCTTTGGTATATGCCTAACCAGGCATGTCCAACAATTGGGACATCCACATAGGCTCCTCACTAAAATAATGCAGGGCATGATTAATATGTCCTATACAGACTGCTTCAAGGCCCTATCCCTGTATTCTGTCTCCTACAGGCTTTTGAGGGGAGATCTATGCCTGACATACAGGGCATTGTCAGACTCCACTCTGATGGACCTCTTGCATATCCACAAAACAAACAGTACCAGAGTTACCCATTCTAAAGACTTAAACCTTGCCTGTGATATAAATAGTACCTGCTGGAGAGATAGGTATGTATCCCGGAGACTACCCCATCTATGGAACAGGCTCCCCATCCATGTGAAGCAGAGTTCCTCCCTAATCCAATTCAAGTGCAACTTGAACAATTGGATGGGAAACTGGAAATTCATCCCGGGTATGGCACCTATGTCTCTGATGCAAACAGGTAACGTTTAAATGGTTCATCTCCCAGGTCCATGCTTACACTTAGCAAGGGTATCAAAACTCATCAGAGATCTGGGTTGCATGGCTAGGCTTAAAAATGCCCTTGTGGTTGTTAGCCTAGTAAACACTTATGAAGCTATGGCAGGTGACTCCAGTAAGTCCAGGTATGTGGCATGCTTTTCCTGTTTAATGGTGTTGGACCTATAGCCAGCTATGATGTGGTAGGCAGCTTTGCCTATAGTCAATTGGACATGGAGTAGCTCAATAGAGTTATACTGTTTGACCAGTCTTGAGGTGTACTTATGCTTAATGAAGATGGATACACCTCCTCCTTTGGTTCTATCATGCTCAGTTTGTGGTCTGCATGAATTGTAGTCCTGCAGGGTTGGGTTGCTTTCTGCACCTTTGAACTACGACTTGATAACCACACAGATGTCAGCATCTTCCAAAGTGAGGAGTGCTTCCAGTGAGTGCAGATTCTTGTTCAGATGCCTAGCATTAAGAGGCAGTACCTTGAGTGTATATAGGAAGTATTTTGTTATGTTGGGAGGTTGGCTATTTTGACACAGTCTAAAAAAGGGACAATGGGAGGGGTGGCTAATGCCTTTACCAGTATCCGATGGCCTAGAGGAGACAGGTGCGGACCACCTCTGGTAAAGCAGAGTGGCCTGTCGACCATGTCTTTCCAGGCTGACATATATTGTATCTCCTTGGACTGACACCAGAAGCTAAGCCAATTGTTAAAGCCAATCATTTTTTGTTGGCATAGTGGCATTGTCAAGTGGAGAATGTAGACTGCTGCTTAAGACTAGGTTTATACCTACCTGTGACAATAAATCTGAGAGCTCAGCCATGTCTCTCTTCATATATCCCAGTGAGGTATGTCTCAAGCCATTCACCCCCACATGGACTATGTCAGAGTCATACCAGTGCTTGTGGTTCATAGGTTCATAGGTAGTTACTAGGCTATTGGCCCTAGGGCCTATACAAGCCCAGTCAAAAAGGTACCCTGGCTTTTGCCACCCAAGAAAATTATTTTCCTGTGCCACTGTCAAGCAGAGCCACAGAAGTGATCTCCAGGGTGAATTTCCTATTTCCCATCCAATCATCAAGATTTTTCTTGAAGAGTACTAATGAGGAGCTTTGTTTGATATAGATAGGTAGTTTGTTCCAGAGTATGGGAAGTCTCTGGGACAGGAATCTATCCCTCCGGCATGACTGACTTGAGTGGTTGAGTGACTTGACAGATCCTGGCACCTGACAGGCAGCTAACCATAGCCAATTCTTATCCAGCCTAGTGAGGGGAACATCCATGTGTTTCACAATGGAATTAGCTATGACGAGTACATTAGGTTTTGTGGTACAACATCTTATGGGTTTGTTTGTTGTGACACTGGCATTCATTGATAGGTTCATAGATTAGTACTAGGCTAACTGCCCTTGTAGGCCATTTTAAGCTTAACTAATTACCTCATGTCAAAATCTAACCCTGGACCTTGTGTCTGCAAAGTAAACAACTTAACCATTATGCCAAACTCCCAAGTGTGTGTGTGTGTGTGTGTGTGTGTGTGTGTGTGTGTGTGTGTGTGTGTGTGTGTGTGTGTGTGTGTGTGTGTGTGTGTGTGTGTGTGTGTGTTATGGTTGCTTGTTGCATTTTTATGTGTGTAAGTGGTTTCTGTTTGGGAGGCCTCTGATCTTTTGGTAAGTTACTAGTGAGTACCCCAACATATGTGGGTGTATGTATCATGTTCTTATTTAGTTTGGAAAGAGTGTGTGTGTGTGTGTGTGTGTGTGTGTGTGTGTGTGTGTGTGTGTGTGTGTGTGTGTGTGTGTGTGTGTGTGTGTGCGTGCGTGTGTGTGTGTGTGTGTGTGTGTGTGTGTGTGTGTGTGTGTGTGCATGCTGACAGCCTGTTTGGCATTTGATTTGTCCTTATGCAAGAGTCTTGCCTCCAATTTCATAATGTAACTACATCTGTCACAAAAAAGTATTTGTTTGTTTCAGGAGTAAGTGGTTGCCAGTATATATAAGACAATTGCTACATTGCCTCAGAATGCCCATGTCTATCAGGCTGGCCAGAGAGATGATGGGAAACTGCTCATCCATGATAGCAAGTTCTTACTGTATGTTTTATTAGGGAAGGGAATGGATTAATTTGACAGGACTGTGCTGGGATTGCAAAGACTACAAGAGGGACCCATACTTGTGTAGGCTAAGGTTGATCAATAAGGCAGTGCTGTTCAGTGTGCAACTGAGTTAGTTGCTCCTAGAGCAGCACAGAAGCTTGGAAGGGTTTCACTGACAGCTGTTTAGTGAAAAACTGAGCTTCTAGGCTTGTACGTTTATACAGTGCACTGCTAACCGTCGCTAAGCAAAGAGTAGTACTGCACAAAAGTGAGGCTTAAATATATAGAACAGGTCAGTTAAGGTTAATCATCTGTGAACTGAGGGGGTGGAGCTAGGAACTAAACCTATTTAAGGGGTAAAATAAAACATTTTGGAGCTTTACTAGAAAGGCTCATTCAGAGTCTGCTACACTTTGCTGTGAGGTTAGTTTGCTTTTTATTTGTTGTATTTTATATTACTATTTATTGCCTTTTTCTATTTTAAATACTGTGATTTGTTTTCTTTACCTTGTGTTTTACATGCATTCTGCTTTTAACTGCATATTAAAACTTGAAAAGAGACCACAGCTCTGTCTCTTGTGAGTCAGGCAGAAATTATTTTCCCCATCATCCAACCCAGTTACTGTTGTGTTCTTAAACATCACTGACTTTCTAGTTGCCTGCCTTTATGTTAATTTGACCATATATCTCATTTCCTCTCTGCTTTCACTGACTTGTGTGAGTAAGCATAACATTATCATTTTGTGAAATCACCCCCCTTCAACTATTTAAATGTATTGGCTGTCCTACTGCATTCCATAGTACCAGAATCCAAAAGTGACCACCTCTTTTCAATATATCTTGCTGTTTTAAAAATAGTGACTCTCCAACTAAAATTTAACTTTTTAGACAAGTAAAACTTAAGTTACCTACTTTCACATCTAACTCCTCTAGTACACACTGCAGTGTTTAGGATAAACCATTTTTTCATCTTACCTTTAAGCATCCCTGTGACTAGCACTTGCTCTAAAACCTTCTGGAAAGCACTAGGAAGCCTTAAACTGATACAAGCATTCAACTCTCCTTGTCAATAAGTAGAAATTAATCATAGGCACTAAACAGCCTATAATTGCAAAGTACCTTACTAAGGTAAGGGAAAACAACTCTTGCACTTTACAAAAAAAAATTACCAAACCAGGCATGTCCAAGGGTCAGCTGCCGGTGATTTCTCCTGTCCACCTGGTGAATCTGGGCATACTGGGGCAATGCAGCAATTGCCTCATGTACACAGACAACCCTCTCCTCCTACCACCCAACACTACAACCTGCGAGAGATGCACTTACATAGCCAAACTGGAAGCAAAGCTCTCTCCACCCAAGATTGTGCTAGACAGTCAAGAGGAGAAGGTTAACACCCACACTACACTTCAAGCAACACATAGCCCTTCTAAACCCACACCACCAACACCTTCACATAGCAACAGTAAACCCTCATATTCAGAGGCCCTTAACAGTAACCTGCCCAAGCAACAAGGACCTCCAAAGCTGAAATACAAACAAACACCAGTGACAACCAAAGTGTTACATAGCTCACAACACCAGTGTGCCACCCAACAACAGCCTGAAAGGCGAGACAACGTACTCAACACTTTAGTCATAGGTGACTCTATAGTCAGGCACACTGATGTCCCACTCACCAGGCTGAACAAGGAGAAAATTACAGTCAGCTGCCTGTCGGGTGCCAGGATCCACCACATAATGCATGCACTCAAGTCACTCCACAGTAAGTACAAATATGACTCTGTCATTGTCCATGTTGGAGTGAATGACTTGAGATGTACCTCCCTGGACTACATGAAAAGAGACATGGAAAAGCTCTCGGATCATGTAGCCCAAGCAGGTATGACCCTAGCCCTGAGTAACATCCTGCCTTCGCCCAGAATGATACCACAGTATAAGGACAAAATGATTGACTTCAACAATTGGCTAAGCTTCTGGTGTCATTCAAAGGGGATCCAGTATCTGTATGCCTGGGCTGACATGATCAACAGACCACGATGCTTTGCCAGAGATGGTCTGCACCTGTTGCCCCTGGGATTCAGGTTACTGGCTAAGGCTCTTGTCACCCCTATAGTGCCCTTTTTAGGCAAAGTTCAAAGGACAAAACCACCACCGTAACAGGTACAAGCATGCAAAATCTGAAGGTAATGCTACTCAATATTAGAAGTCTAAACCTCAAAATGCACTCTCTCGAGGCACTCCTAAAAATGGAGAACATTGATATCTGTGCAGTAACTAAGACCTGGTTTAAGGCTCCAGAGAGCACCCCTGCAATACCAGGCTACAACTCTTACCACACTCTTTGGCCACCAAACCAGGACCGGAACACTAAAGATGGAGGAGTGTCCATATTCACCAAGGATATTCACACCACCAGGCTAGTTGCCCAACACAATGTGGCTGAAATTCTCCAGGTGCAACTAATACTAGGTAAGACTAATTCAAATTGTAGCTTGTTACAGATCCCCCACATGCCCCAAGATTCTCACTACACCTTTCTAAACATACTGGCAAATACTAAGATACAATCAAACACCCTTATACTGGGTGATTTAAACTACCCTGCCATTAACTAGGAAAACTTCTCGTGTACCAACACCTTTGCCCAACGGTTCTTGGAATTCATAAATTCCAATGCCCTGGATCAACTTATCCATAGTCTCACCAGGGGCTCCAATATCGTAGACCTGGTCATTACCAACATGGGAAATCAATGTTCCACACCTATGGTCACCCCCTTGTTGGTCAGGTCTGACCATAAGCTAATCACCCTTGACATCCACATCCCTCCCCCACCCCCAAGTTAGGAAATCTCCATAAAAAAACTTCTCCAAAGCCAACTTCATGCTACTCAAGTCAGAAGTGATAAGCTTCATGACACCCATGCAGACAGGAACTGAAAGTTTGACTGCTGAATCCTACACTAAGGCACTGTATGAGGACATACACTCATGCCAGCCCAAATAGAACCAAGACACTCTCCTCCAAAAAAAGGAAGCCAGTCTGGTGGTCCCCTGCAATAAACAAACTTTACAACAAAAAGAAGAAACTGTTGCAGAAAAGAGGAAAATCCCAGGATGCAAAAAACTCCCTTACCAGCTTCAGTAAGAAGCAGAGATCCCTCATAAAATCCTCCAAAGCTAGTTACGAAAATAAAATTGCCAAAGATTCCAAAGACAACCACTAGGCATTCTATAGCTATGCCAAGAATCTAAATGGCAATGCTCAGGTCTGCTCTGAGCTACAACAGAATGGCATTAAATATACTGATCCCAAGGATATTGCCAATATCCTGGCAGATCAATTCATTGCCAACTTCAACCCCCTCTCATCCCGTAAACGACCCAGCTCAATACTGAAAGATTGCCAAATTCCAGTAATATTGGCCAAACAGGTAAAAACCGCACTCTCCAAAGCTAAGAATACAGCATCCATGGAACCAGATGACATCTGGGCTGTGTACTACATGAACTACAAAATGAACTGGCACCTCACCTAAGTGTCATGTCTAATCATAGCCTCACCTCAGACTTTATCCCACTCCACAAGGGGGGATCCACCTTGGAACCTGGGAACTACCACTCCATCAGTCTGATGAGCTGCATCTGCAAGGCCATGGAACATATTATCATGGAACTTATAAACAAAGACATTGGTAACCTTCAAACACTGGACTCCACCCAGTTTGGGTTCGTGAAGGGCTGATCTTGTCTCCTGAACCTGGTTGACATCTTCAAATCAGTCTCCAGAGCTGTGGACGAGGATAAGGTGGTCCGCACAGCCTATCTGGACCTCGCCAAGGCCTTTGACACCACCCCCCACTCTGGAATCATAGATAAACTTACAAAGCTTGGCATTACTCCCTATGTCACGTGATGGGTTGCCAACTGGCTTACTGACAGAATCCACACTGTAAAAGTAGCCGACTCTTAATCCAGCTCCAGACAAGTGACAAGTGGAGTACCTCAGGGTTCAGTCCTTGGACCGCTCTTGTTTAGCATCTACTTCTCTGAAGTACAGGCCAACACTAAGGGACACTGGCTAACAAAGTTCACAGATGACTGCAAGCTGGGAGCCATTATTGAGTCCCCAAATGATGTGGATATTCTACAGGGGGGGCCTTACAGAAACAGATGCTTGGTGCCAGACCCATGGGATCAAGCTCAATGCCACGAAATGTATAGCTATCCTTTTTGGGAAAAAACATATACCCATGAATTACCACATAGGTGGCAGTGCACTAAACACCGAAAGTGTAATAAGAGACTTAGGGACACAGGTGGACAGTGGTCTCACCTTCGATAACCACATTGCCACAACAGTCAAGAAATCCTTCTATGTGGCACACCTCATCACTAAGGGCTTTTCATCCAGAAAAAAGGAGGTCATTGTCCCACTGTACTCATCCCTCATTAGACCTGTCATAAAATACAATGCCCCATTTGGTATATACCTCTCAAGACATTTGCAACAACTGAAAAGCCACAGAAATACCCCACTAAAAAAATCACAGGCCTAAAGCAGATGCCCTATGCTGATCATCTAAAAAAACTCCAGCTATACTCTGTCGCATATCGTCTACTCAGAGGTGATCTGTGCTTAACATACAAGGCCATGCCAAACCCAGAGCTGTTGGACATGCTACACTTAAAGAAATCCCAATCCCTCAGAGCCACACGCTTCAGGGATCTAAACCTTGTCATCACAATGAACAAAACATGCTGGAGGTATAGATTCCTGACCCAGAGACTCCCCAGACTCTGGAGTAGATTGCCCATACATGTTAAGCAGAGCGCCTCTTTGGCCCTCTTCAAAAGGAACCTTCACGATTGGATGGGAGATAGGAAATTCACCCCGGGGACCACGTCAGTCACCCTACCAGACAGGGGTCCAGGGAAGTAAATACTGTGGGAAGAAATAGCCAGGGAATTGTTATGGCTAGGCTTGTAGAGACCCTAGGGCCAATAGCCTAGTACCAACCTATGAACCTATGAGCAAAGAGTAACAAGTTTTAAGCTTGTTACCAATCAGGAAAGCACACAGTAAGCCTTCAACCAGCAATCCCCAACTCAGACAAGTTAGATCAGCACACACCATTTTAATGTTAGGTAGCTAACATTGCCAGCTATTTTCTGAGCATATTCCCCTCCCCTCAGCTTAACTACAGAAATGCAGTGTCATTGCCATTTATTTGCATCTTTGATTCAATGTGTAACATAGCTGTTCAGCTTTTCAGTCAAATTTTAAGGTGAGGATGGACAGTGTGCTCTTATTGCAAGGATATCAGTGTTGTTAAGCTATTCTTACAGCTCTCAAGGTGCTAACACTTTTTATTGTAAGCCTACTCGCATGATACAAGCACTCCAGAGAAAAGATTACTTCAGTTTCTTGTTGTTGTAGTCAGTGCAATCAGTAGTACTTGCAAGCCAATAGCAGCTAGCAATTATCATTGCTCCTCCCTGCAGGCTTAGGGTGTGCGCATAAAATCATGCAGCTACCAACACCATGTTTACATCCCCTACACCAAGTGATTTTTTTGGTATTCAGGAATGATAATGGTTTTGCACCTCATTTGCATCTTCACAGTGATCAGAGGGTTGAATCTAGACTATAGGAAGGTAATGGTGTAGATATGGGAGTGGAAGGAGGGGAGACTGATTGGATACAGACAGAGCACTACTGCAAGTTACTTAGAGGAGATTGTTCTATAAATCATTGCACTATTTCATAAGGTACATTTGTCCTCTACACTAACTGCTTACATGTTCATATTTTGAATGTATTTCAATATGCCATGGAAAAGAAATGTCATGTATGCAATTTTAAAAATGTACTACTGGTATACTGCACATACGGCAGTTCTTGCTGTGCTGTTTTTTCTGTGCTGTCTGTATTATTATGGTTACTTCACTGTGCTGTCTATGTTATTACGGTTACTTCACAGTATTGTGTTATCATTGGCTAATGCATGACTGCCTCAGCAATGTGGGCGACTGATTGGATAGGATGAGTGATACACTGGATCGGACAGAGTTTGTGATATAATCTTCTGTCTCCTGGGGAAGGGATGGCATCCATGTGTCACAATATCCTCAGGTGTTAACTGACGTGGCTGTGTCAGATCCACATGATACTGGCACTATCTCCACTGCTCTGCCAGTGAGTTAGGTGTCTGCACCTGCACATGGTAGGCCATAGGGTCATCGTCCTGGATGTAGTTGTGAGGAGAGCTTGTCCAGCAGACATGGCTCACATTCAGGAAACATCCCTACTTTGAATCAGGGACATGGAAGTGGCAATGCAACTCCTGTCAGAGGCAGCTCATGTGGTCAGGAATGACGACACTGAGCAGACAACTATACCATGCACAACTCGTACCTGTCCCACATGGCAAGTCATAGTGCTAGCAGAGAGCTTAATTGTGTTCTTGCAGACATATACACATTTCTCAAAAACTGCCCATACCAAAACACACATGCAAAGTAAAAGAATATTAATGTTGATTGGGATACATCTTCTGTTTGTGTCCCTGAGATATGTCAAACTTTAATGAATGCTCTTTGTTTCTTCATTGCACACACTCACTACTTTGGTGTCACCCTTGGCCTACTGCACCCCCACACCTTGTTGTGAAAATGATGATGACTGTGCTATGAGTTTTGTTCATTTGGGTTTGACTTAGAATTGCATATATGTTTGATGCATAGAGTAGATAGGTACCAGATAGGTATGGAACTGGCAGTACGCAGGTAATTTATCTTCTTACATATTTTTTTTTAGACTCCAGGTTCCACACTTACCCTGAAATTACTGCTGCTATGAGTCATGTTCATTAGGGCTATCTCTGTCTGATGCTATGCATACACAGCATACATTGCATGGGTAAGTAAAGTTTGTGGGCATCAGATGGCATTACTTTTAATATTTGTATGTGTTTAGGTTGTTATGTGTATTCTGTTGCTGGTGAGTGTGTGTGCTATCATTTGCCTGTTATTTGCTGAGTGCGTGCGCTAACCTTTACATTTTATGTGGTTAGTTTGTCTGCTATCCACTACCTTTTAACCAGAGCAAGGGCATATTATGTCTGTTGGCTATGTCTGTAGCTGGAAGTTCTCCCTTAGAATCCTCTTCTGTATGTGTTGGAGTGCCTGTGGTCCAGGAATATGCATGGTCCTGACCCTTGTTGTCCCTGTTGCAGCTGTTTCCTCAAGATGATACTGTACAACATGGCACAGACTCTGAGAATTTCTGCATAGGTGCCTGGGCCATACTGCAGGGCACCCCTTGATGTGTCTAGACAGTGGAACTGTGACTTCAGCATGCCAAACACATGCTCCATGATGTTTCCAGTTTGAGTGTGGGCCTTGGTGTATCCTTCCTCTGTGGGTGTGTGTGCATTTCTGATGGATGTCATAAGCCACTGCTCCAGTGAATAATCTGCATCACCTAGGAGCTGGCCCTGTGGAACATCACCCCTAGCAAACCCTGTGTACAGCTGTGAGGTGTGCCATATATTTGAGTCATGGTAGCTGCCTGGGTTGCCTGCACAGACATTAAGAATAATCCCACAGGCATTACAGACAACTTGTCTGTTGATTGAGTGGAATCCCTTTCTGTTGATGTATGTCCTTCCCAGTTCACCAGGTGAGGCTTTTATTTCTATGTGAGTGCAGTCCATGGCCTCCAAGACTTCAGGGAAGTGTGCTACAGCATAAAATTCCTGCATTGTTCTTGCTCTCTCCTCTGATGTGCATGGAAAATAGATGTACTCCATTGCTTGTTGCATCATAGCATTAACATATTGGTGAAATATTGAGTCCTATAACACCCCTAGTACATCCTCTGTGTGTCTCTGGAATGTACCAGTAGCTAATATACTTAATGCTTCACATACTTTAGTTTCCACTGGTATAGGTTCTCCAAGATTTCACCTGGGTCTGAGGATGAGGTGGCACAGGTTGTAGAGTTCCTGTAGTGTTTCTCTGTTGATCCTATATCACTCTACTATTTCAATATCATGCAGTACATGATATGGAAATGGGGTCTGAACACCCTTCTTCTTCTTGACAAGGTCTATAAGCAGCAGCAACAGCATAGATTTAAGCCTGTTGCATACAGATGCAAAAGAGCAGCCGCGGCAGCTCCTAACATTGCTTTTTTTTCTAAATGTGATGGTGGCTGTATTCCAGTAGGTTTTGGTGTTCATGAGAAAGGACTGCACTGTCTCTACACAGTTACATTGTACTTTCCTGATTGTCTCAGCTATCTTGAATTGGTTAATTAACATGTGGTTCAGCTGCTTATGCTTTCATTAACATACTATGCTGTTTACCTTTGTTTGGCTGCTCTACATGTTGTGTAGAGCTGTTTAATGAATACAAACAACCATGATACTGTGTGCGCATCACCGTGATGCACGCACTATAGTAGCATGGAAATTAGCCATTCATGAATCTGCCTCCTGGGTAGGTGTAGCTCTATGCTAAATATAGCAGACTTGCTAAAGAGGGATCCTTAGTAATAGAGCCATTGAAACAGTCAGAGTAAATGGGGTCATAGAACACATATGGCATGGAAATGTAGCACATTTGCAGACTGACAGCAAAAAAAAAAAGAAAGGTAAGTCCTTTCTATATACCAGTGCATTAGCAAGGGGAGTGAATGAAGCAGTCAGACTCGAAGGAGTCATAAAACACATATATCAGGAACCTATAATGCATTTACATATTGCAAACTGAACATTGTAAAACAAAATACACCCCCTTCCTCATCCCCACACTGAGACATCACAACAGTTAGAATCAAATCATTAGCTTTGCTTTATTTCAGATTTCGATGGTGATATGCAGCGACACGTAGCTCATTTGTATGACATGATAAGGACTTTTTCTCCATTTTTTCCATAGGATGTGGCATGTCATTTGTCTGTTGCTATAAATTGGCAATGCCATTGTTCTTTGTCAAATGTCAGTCAATGTATGACCACAGAACGATGATTTTGGATTACAAGGTCTTCTGGGGCATGTGTGTTATATGTTGATCTATTTTTTGACCAGATTAGACCTTAGAAACGGGAGTATAGGACAGAGATAAAAGAGGAAGCTAGCAGAGGATGGAACATCAGTTGAGCCAATAAGGAATGATCAGGATGGAGGTGGGGTAGGAGCATATCTCTAAACTTCTTAGCTCACCAATGCAAGACAAATCCATAAAACAATTTGGTTTGAAAGTGCCAAATTCCCTGAGAGGATTTACAAGTTGATGAAAGAAATGTTCCCCTAAAGGGTAATGGTACATGAGATAGAAAGAGAAGAGAAATACACCTGACTGATTTGAACTGCTGCCTTTGTCACTCCCATTCTTGAATGTGACCATTAGCCAGTTATGAGACAAAGGGCCAGATCCAGCACAAGGTGACATAGGCAGTTGTTTAGAGCCTGGTGCTGGCTAGGGGACCTGGCCAAACAAAAATAATTTAAAAAAGTCTGATTTCATTGCAGCATTAGACAGCATGGTAAATCTTCTGCTCAGCATGTAAAGATATTGCAAAAGGTATCTCACTGGCAAATACTTTGAGCCAATGAGATATTTCTAGGATTAATGCAATCATTGAACCCAAAGCATTTGAACTGGGGCAAGTGAAGTCTCAAACAATAAGAGTTTATTTTTTTCCTAGATTGTTAGCTGGTTAAATTATTTTGCTCACAGCATTGGAAGTGGGGCTGCAGCAGAAATATAGAAGTATCTTGTTGTACTTTTACAGAGAACTTGAAGATATTGAGAGTGGGACAGCAGATGGAGAATTTTGTTGACAGTAAGCCTAATAACAAGCTATGAACCAGAGTAGTTATGGTGTAAGGGAAGGACATTAATTATATTAAACAGGAACATCATTATATGAACAAGTTCTTTGGATGTGATCCTTGGTTTCCTAGTTCTCTTGAATGTAAACAGTGTGCTTGTTATTTAACTGTGATAAGTGTACAGCATTAAGTCTAGAAGTTTAATGTTAAACTTTTCATTCTGAATACATTTTAAATTTAGTTTTTTTTCAGGCACATAGGTGTGAAATGCAGTGCATTTAAGCTACAACAGCTTGTCTGGCAATTAGTGCAGATATATATGGCTATGAGCTGTAAGAGCTGCTTCCTGTAGTACATGCTTTGATTCATAGGTTCCTAGGTTCATAGATAGGTATTAGGCTATCTGCCTGAAGGCATTTATAAGCCTAGCTGGAATGTGTTGGCTTTTGTCGCCCCCCTTAGATTAGTTCCCTGTGCCTTTGTCCAGCAGAGCCATTGAAGTCATCCCTGGGGTAAACTTTCTATTTACAATACTATCTTTAAACGAAGGAATAACTTTCATACCATGTTCAAGCACCTTGTAATGTTCATCAGATAACATGATGTTTGATAAATTTACAGTACCTTTTAGTAAACAGCATGTTCTCAGCGTCTTGGTGCTTTGTTGGCCAATTTTGGGCTGTCGTTCTTCCTTTTCTGCACCTGTACTGAGCGTTGCGGGGTTTTTTGTTCCAAAGGTTCCTGCAGCCTTCTTTGTTGTAAAACAACCTTCTCCGGTTGTTTTAAGCGAAAGGGCAAAAAAGAGGAGATCTCAGTTTGTTTACGCTTCTCCCTTCCTTCAACCACAGATACTACTGGTTCTTTTTGTGGAGCTAAAACATTATCGCTAGTCTCAACAAGGGAAGCGCTAGTAAGAGACTGCTCCATTTCACTGTCCTTCCTCCCCGACTGGCCATGCTCGCACTGATGCACCAAAACGGAAGTGGATTTTAACGCTTCAAACGTACGCGTTTGTTGGTTGGCTGGAATCAACCCAGGCGTTGGGGGCAGTTCAAAGTTATCAAGCTCATCAAGGAATTTGTTAACAGGCTTCGTTATGCGTAATTTATCACTCACATTATCCGACCTTCGTTGACCAAAATCTTTCCTAAAGTTTTCTTTGGGCCAATGGAAGATTTGGCCATTTTTAAAATCAGCAAGATCACGTTGGAGCTTACGCTTCTTTTGTGCTTCTAATTTTGTATCCAGCATCTGGATGTGATTCACGAAGGCTTGATATTTCTCATTCATAGTGTCAGTTGTAGATAATTTCAACGCTTCCATATCTAGTCTCTCTATCTCTTCCATTAGCTCACATTCCACTTTTTCAAAAAACTGGTTCATTAGCTTCATGTAGCTAATGCTGAGTTCAAGATTTAGTTGTTGCCATTGTACTAAGAGTTCTTGATAAGTATTGCCATAAGATGGCATCTTTAAAATACGAAGTCCACGTAGCACCACTCCTAGATCTAGATAAGCTAAAAAACTTAGTCTTTGCCATTGCAGATGCTTATAGCTCTGCACTTTTTTCTCCAACAAGTTCAGCAGTTTATTAAACTCAGATAATTCATCACTGGTGTTCCCATTTTGCTGAGCATCCACAGCTTTAACTTGTAGCAGAGGATTACTTGACTTCATGAGCAGCTTTTTTATAGTTAAACTCATTTTAACTATGTGATAAAACCACAAAATAGAACAAAAACGAACAGCTGGCTTGGTCTCCTCCTATAGTTTTGTTTGTGGCAACTTAGTACAAGTATTCAAAACAGAAATACTCCAGAAGTACTATATACCATAAACATCCACAGCACACGATAGTCACAAACAAAAAAAACAAAAAACAAAAAAAACTTTCTATTTCCCATCCACTCGTCAAGGTTTCTCTTGAAGAGGGTTAGCAAGGCGCTCTGCCTAATGTACATTTGAATCTTGTTTCAGAGCATGGGAAGACTCTGGGACAGGAATCTATCCCTCCAGCATGTCCTATTTATTGTTGTGGTGAGGTTTAGATCCCTGGAGCATGTGGCTCGAGGGGATATGGTTTTCTTTAGGTGGAGCATGTCCATCAATTCTGGGTTGGACATGGCCTTGTATGTCAGGCAGAGATCACCTCTGAGTAGGTGGTATGCAACTGAGTACAGCTGGTGTTTTATCAGTCGAGCTGCATAGGGCATCTGCTTGAGGCCAGTGATCCTCTTGGTGAGGTATTTCTGTGGTCTTTCCAGTTGTTGCAGGTGTCTTGTAAGGTAAATCCCAAATGGTGCATTGTACTCTATGATGGGTCTGATGAGTGATATATAGAGGGGCTCAATGACCTCTTTTGATCTGGATGCAAACCCTTTTGTGATTAGGTGGGCCACATTGAAGGATTTTCTAACCACTTTGGCAATGTGATTATCAAAGGAGAGATTACTATCTACTTGGGTCCCCAGATCCCTTATTATGTCTTCCATATTTAGGGGGCTACCACCTGTGTGGTAGTTTGTGGGTACTTTGTTTTTTCCAAAGGGGATGACTATGCACTTTTTGATATTTAGCTTGAGGCCATGGTTTTGCCACCAGTTATCTGTCTCAGTGAGACCTTTTTGGAGGATGTCTGTGTCAGCTGGAGAGTCAATTATAGCCCCGAGTTTACAGTCGTCTGCAAACTTGGTTAGCCATAGTCCTCCTGTGCTTGCCTGTACCTCTGAGAAGTATATGCTGAACAGGAGGCATCCTAGGACTGAGCCCTGGGGAATGCCACTTGTAACCTGTTTAGAGTCAGGCCTAGCTCCTGCAACTCTTACCATGTGGGTTCTGTCCGTGAGCCAGTTGACAACCCATCTCGTGATGTAGGGTTTTATGTTCAGGCTGGTGAGCTTGTCTATAATACCTGAGTAGGGAATGGTGTTGAAGGCCTATGCGAGGTCTAGGTAGGCTGTGTAGACCACCTATCCCTCGTCTATAGCCTTGGTAACTGTCTCAAAGAAGTCCACTAGGTTTAGGAGGCATGATCTGCCCTTAACAAAGCCGAACTTGGTAGGGTCCAATGTTTGGAGGTTCCCAATGTCTCTGTTAATGAGATCCATTATGATGTGCTCCATAGCTTTGTAGACCGAGCTAGTCAGGCTTATAGGGCGATAGTTCCCGGGGTCCATTGTGGCTCCACCTTTGTGGAGTGGAATAACCATTGCTGTGCTCCACTCTGTGGGCACATAGCGTGTGGAGAGGCTGAGTTTAAACAGTGCGTTTAGGTGAGGGGTTAGTTCATCTTCTAGCTCGTGTAGGACGCAGCCTTGGACACCGTCCGATCCCACTGATGTTGTGTTTTTGGCTTTGGAGAGGGCTGTTTTAACCTGAGTTCAAGGGCATTAAATTCTTCTGGTATAGTTATGGGCCCGTTTGGGGGTGAGAGGAAGGGTGAAGTTTGCACTGAACCTGTCTGCCAGGATGTTGGCTATATTGGTCGGTTCAGTGTATTTTGTGCCATTCTGCAGTAACCCTGAGCAGATCTGAGAATTGATGAAATAAAAAATGAAAGGCCACCAACCAGATCAAAATATTTATTAAGCCCTAGACACACAAACTTCAAATTTAGATAAATACTTAACGTAAACACGAAACAAATAGATATTGTAAGCACTTTCGTTTAAAAGTTTTAAACTTCCTCAGACAATATATTCAATGACATCACTTCCTTATATAACCTTCTTCCAATTCAAAAAAGGGCGCCAAAATACTAAATAAAAATCGGGCATGCTCAGTTGGAAGCGAATGGGTGTTTGAAATATTTGAGCCACAAAACCAAGAGGTATATTAAATATATGTAAATGTGTATAATTAATTACCTCATGAACCTAACCATACTGAACTATTAAAAATTAATCTAAATAAAAATATAAAACCAAAAATATATGGAATCAATTTAATTATTATATATAATATTTCCAATTTATAAATTAATTGAAATTAATAGTTTCAAGTTACATTAATGTCTCCACTAAAATTCTAAATAAATAATTAACCTTTATTATTTATTAATTCACTTAAAAACTTATTAGAATACAATATGTATTAATATCCACAATAATTAAAAAAATTAAATATACCAATAAAATATTCAACCTATTATTAAAAATATATTATGAAAATATTATATAAATTTACTGTAAATAAATTAATTAAAAATAATTAAAATTATTATATGAATTTATTATAATTAAAATAGAATAATTAAAATAATTAAAATGGTTAAACCCAATGGCTTCCTTCATTAACATATCACAACCTAGATTTAAATAAATACATAATTAGTCCTTGATTTTATTCCGATCTAACGCTTTTAATTTTAAAATTGGTGCTATGGAGCTTCTTTCATTTAAGCCTGGCCAAGAATCAGCTTGTAATTTAATTTGCCATAACAATTCTCTTTCTTCAAGGATTAAATTCCAAGGGGTTTTATCTTTAATTTCTACTTGATCTAAAGCCATGTAGAAGAATCTATGATTAATATATTCGTTAATATGCTTTGCTAACGCATTATTCATTTTCAATTTCTTTATTGCATACTCATGTTCATAGATTCTCTGTGATAGTGCTCTTTCTCTTTTCCCTATATAAAAAGAAGTACAAGAGTCACACATGGCTAGATAAACTACTGCTTTTGACTTCCAATTACATTTCTTTTTTATATAATACTTCTTATTCCTTATAAAAAAATTATCCCCTCCTTGAAATTTATGGCACCATTTACATGCTCCACACTTATAGTTTCCTATTTTTTTCTTTGCTTTCTCCTTATTATTATTATTAGATCTAAGAAGATCTTTAAAATATTTACCTTTTCTATATACAATTTTAGGGAATTGATTAATGTATTTTTTACATTGTGGATCGTCCATTATGATTTTCCAATTCTTTAAAAATACATCCTTTAGCATTTGCTAATCTTGTGTGAAAGTGATTACTAATGCTTTAAAGAATTCATTATGTGAATCATTCTCACAATTAGTATTATAAACAGGACTAAAATTATTTAAATTATTGTTCTCTCTATTGGGATTTACACTTATAACACATCCATCTCCACTATTTTCAATAGATAATTCATTTTTTATTTTTAAAATTGGCATGAAATAACCATTTCTTCTTTTTTGTATCACTTCGGAAATTAATTTGTCCACTAAAAATATAGGATATTCTTTGTTAATGAACATAGTTCTTAAATATTCACATTCTGTTAAGAATTCTGAAAATTTAGTTATCATTCGGGCAGCTCTTACGAGTTGCCCTTTAATTACAGATTTTTTCTGATGGTCTGGATGTACACTAGTATAATGAAGGAAGCCATTAGAGTAAGTTTTTTTCCTATAAATAGATGAAATGTAAGTCTTAAATTCATAATCTTTAATTATATTAATGTCTAAATAATTTATATTATCACTCTTGATACTCCACGTGAATTTAAAAAAAAGTTGTGGTTTCATTAATGTAAGTTAAAAATTCATTCAAAATGTTGGAATTTTCTTTCCAAATTAAACAAATATCATCTTGGAATCAATGATACAATTTAATATATGAGTAATATTTACTATTAAATATAAACCTTCGCTCCCAGACCATCATAACTAAATTTGCATAGGTGCCTCCACAGGGCGACCCCATTGCTATCCCTTTTCTTTGAATATAGTATTTATTATTAAAACTTATATAATTATTATTTAATACAATTTCTATAAGTTCTATTACAAGATTATTGAGCTCTTGTTTTATAGAATATTCAAACAAAATTTCACCTATCCATTGAAGCTCTATATTTTGGGGGATTACTGTATAGAGGTCACATACGTCTATAGTAATAAGAATATCTTGATTATCAAATTGTATTTCATTCATATGTTATAAAAATGTCCAGGAATCTTTACAAATATATTTTTCTTTCATAACTAACTTTTTAACTCGTAATCGACATATTTAGCACATGCTGAAGTTATAGAGTTCCTTCCACCCACTAAAGGATGCATGGGAGGCTCTTCTACACTTGTATGCATTTTTGGGTTCCCAAAAAAAAACTGGAATCCTGGGCATTAGAATATTTAAATAGTTATATAAGTCTATATCAATACGTTTATCCAAGAACATATCGTTGATTTGTAAGAAAAGTTTTCTATAGGCTGAATTTAATTCATTTAGAGACACTTGCTCATAGGTGTCTGTTGCTAAAATTAATTCCATTTTATTATTATATAAATCATTATTCATAATAACAGCTCCTCCTCCCTTATCTGGCTTCATAATTCTTATGTTTTCTTTTTGTAAGCCTTTCAATATTTCTAATTCATTCTTACTTAAATTTGAAGGATAATCTATCCTTTTATTAATTTTATCTAAATTTTTCAGCTGATTTTCACACATTTTCTCATATATTAATAATTTAGGATGTAAGGTAGGATTGTATGTACTTGAAATATTAAATTTACATGGCTCATTATAAATTGAGTCTTGATACATCAGAGAGAAATTAATTTTTCTCAAAAACAATTTCATATCTATCATAGTGGATGTAAAATCAGAAACATGTGTAGGTACAAAGGTATATCCTTTGGATAACAAATTAGCTACTTCTTGATTAATCTCGATATCAGAAAAATTATATACTTTAAAGTCTCCAGTATTATTGACAATAACTTGTTTCAATTAATTCACAGAACCATTAATATGACTTGAACGCATATTGATGCCCATGAACATATTACTAATCATGTTCTCCACTGCTTGTCCTTTGGTCTGGCCCCTTGAAACCCCACTGTTTGTTGATTTAAGTAAGGGGTTTTATTTTTGAGTCTCTCTGAGCATCTTAGCTCAGGAAATTCTTCATTGTATACTGTGTCATTATGTAATTTGATGTCATTATGACTATGTACAGGGGCATTGAGTCTATTATAATTGTTAGGTGGAAAAATGTTGTTCTTTTTATGTTGACCACCTGGAGGCCTAGGATATGCCACCCCATTGGCATATTGGTTAATATCTCTTTCTATTTGCGTATTTTCCCATTCTTCAATTTACTGATGTATTGATCAATACTATTATAAATCCTAAGCATATCACATTGAATGGTATCAAAAGAGAGATCAGTCCTAATCGCTTTATCAAGTTCATCGAGTTCTAATATCAGCTTATCGATCTCTATTTGATTGTACTTAATTAATAAGTCCAAAAGTTCCTTTCCACTGCGGTTAAACAACTGTAATAGATCTGAGAATTGCCACTTAGATTCTTGACATAGCTAAAGAATGCCTTGTGGTTATCTTTGGAGTCCATGGCAATTTTTCTTTTGAAGCTAGCCTTGGATGATTTTAAGAGGGAATATAGTTTCTTGCTGATACTGATCAGGAATGTCTTCCCTTCTTGAGATTTTACTCTTTTCTGTACTAGTTTCCTCCTTCTATTGTATAGCTTGTTTATGGCAGGGGTCCACCAGACTGGTTTCCTTTTCTTGGAGGAGTGACTCTTGGTTTGTTTGGGATAGCATGATCCATGCATTCTTGTAGGTGCCCGTAGAGTGCATTAGTAAAGGGTTTTGCAGCTTGGACAGCGTTATCCTTTAGCATTGGGGCTTTGAAACTTCCCACCTCGGTCTTAAGTAATGTGAAGTTTGCTTTGAAAAGGTTTTCATGGTGGTTTCTTTGACCAGGGGTGGTGGCGGGATGTGGATATCCAGAGTGTTTAGTTTATGGTCAGATCTAAACAGCGAGGGCTTGACCTCCAGTGTGGAGCACCAGTTGCCCATGTCGGTGATGACCAGGTCCAATATGTTGTCACCTCTGGTGAGGGTGTTGACCGGTTGACCCAGAGCGTTTGAGTTTATAAATTCTAGGAAATGTTGGGCAAGGGATTTTGTACTTGAGTAGTTCTCCCAGTTAATGTTTGGGTAATTGAAATCACCCAGTATCAGGGTGTTTGGTAGGACCTTTATGTTTCCCAGTGTTTCCAGGAATGCGGAGTGGGGGTCCTGGGACATTTTGGGTGATCTGTAGCAAGCTATAATTTGAATAGCAGTTTTGCCCATTGTTAGTTGCACATGGATGATCTCTGAAGCATCGTGCTGTGCCACTAACCTGGAGGTGTGGGTATCCTTGATGAATATAGATACTTCCCACAACTTTCATTTGTCTTCTGTGTGACTCAGTCCTCTTTCTTCACCAGACAGTAACCTTGGGCTGTCCCAGTCTGTTATCAAATATGTTACACATTTGTTTTTGAAATTCCTGCACCCTGTACTTAGGAACTAATTAATACTTCACTAAATGAATATGCTTCCAGCATGTAATTTAATGAGTTTCCAGTTGCATTTTCATTAAATGTGAGTTTCAAGGAAAGGCATGCTCACAGTTTCTTGTGCTAAGTCTGTTTTCAGTGTGAGAGTCTTTTGTTTTGTTTTGGAAATATCTGTCAGTTTTTTGTCTGTAAAATTTGAAATTTTAACATTTTATTTAATTTTGTTTTTCTGTAAAATATGTAAGGTTTTAAATGAAAGCCAAATAACTGTGATGATTATAAACATAAAGAAGAAAATATCATGTGCACTGACAGATTTGAACTTTATTTAAGGTAATCAGGGAGAGACAGACAAGTAAAGGGATATTGATATGGCTGGCAGAGGCCTGATTCGTTACCCTGCATAGGGCTCTATTTGTCGACAAGCTGGCTGAAAGTCTGGAGCTGTATGCTGCAACAATGCAGCATTATTAACCATTCATGTAGGTCAGACCTATACGGAGTGATGTCAGAGGGGATAACTGTCCTTGATAATAGAAAGTACATAGGTATATTGCAATCATGTTAGCCACCCTCTTAAAAACAGTATGTTGTATCTCAGTAATATTTTTTATTTTTGTATGACTTATAGGTTGCTGAAGAAAATCTACTGCAGCATTTATATTTTATTTAATTGTTTATTCATTACACTAAAGAATGAATTTATTCATTAATAGACCTGAATTGTGTAATACAGTCTACATGTATTTTACTAGTTTAATCATGTTGCATTTAAGTAATGTATTTTGCAGTACCTTCTTTACAGCTGCCAGCAAGTGCAAAGAGGTTAACATTTTTCAGGTCATTCATTCTGCATTATTTGTAATGATGAACAGAACCATTTGATCTTCAGGATCCATTATGTAGTCGTTGTTGCAAATTACTGTGATACAGTCTACTCTGTAAGTTTGGATTGTGAAGGTTTTTCTACATTTAGTTAAAAAATGTTACTCTGTTAGCTCAGAAGACTAAAACTCTGACTTGTTAATAAGCTGCTTCCTGTAGCAAGGGTGTGGGATTTGAATCTTTCCACATTTATTTAGCTACTGTGTGACATTCAGTGAAGTCACTTAACCAGTTAGTGCTTTTGAGCCATGATGATTTAAGCTGGGTTCCTTAAAGGTCATCAGGACTACATGCCTAGTAGCTGTGAAACTTTGCTGTTTTTGACAGCTATTCCCTATTGCATAGCTGACCTAGTTAAGGAAATGTTATGACAATTCATCAGCACACCAATTTTTAAATGCAACAAAGGCAATTTATTCTTCAAGGGCAGAAGTTACTGCATTTGCGCATGAAGCTCTGAAATGCAGTTTACCAGCAGTATCCTGTGCATTAGTAATAGGTCCCCTTAATGTGGAATTATTCAGATGACTTTTTCTTCCACAGAAATGACATCTAGATTTAATGGACCTCATAGGTGTTATCTGCCTCTAATAATTATGAAACCAGAAGTTTATATGCAACTTCTGACAGTACCATCCATCCATTCATTCATTCATTCATTCATTCATTCATTCATTCATTCATTCATTCATCTGTTCATTCATTCATTGTCATTACCTAGTAAACTCACTTCAGGGCATACCTCTCAACTGGCCAAAGTTTTGCAGAATGTCCAGGTTTTTGCCTCATACTTTTGATCTGCCCCTCATAAAATTTGTGTTTTTTTTGGAAAATCATTGAAGACTATAGTCACTAAATAATGGCAAACATTTGAGTTTCACACTTTATATCCTTCAGAAAATACATACTGATGCAAAACCTATTATTCTAGCAACTTTTTAAGACTACAAGAGAAATATTTAAAATTTGTCCCTGATTTTGGACCTTTGATTTTTGTCTTTTTCTACAATGTATGCACTAAGAAGTTGAGAGGTATGGTTCAGAGTTAAAGGGAGCTAAAGACACAAAAATATAACATGATCTGGCAGTCGCTTGGAAAGAAACACAATGAAAATAAGATGATAATTATTTTAATAAGTTTAGATGGGTGCTTTCATCCCAGAAATTATAGACTTCATCACAGTTAGACGTTGCACGTTCAATTCTCAGTTAGAGCATCTTCTGTGTGTCGACATGCGTGAATGAGCGTTCCTTTGTTGAAGGTTGTGCATTAGGCCCGGCAAGCCAGCAAATAAAATCTACTGCCAATCATTAACGGACCAGAGTTCCGCTGTGACGACCCCTAACCGGGAAAAGCCAAAAGACAGTTTTATCAAAACTAAAGCTGAAACAAAGCACCTTTTCTAAAAAAATAAATAACCAAACACAACACACATTCCTAATCACATAACATAAATTAAATTAACTGAACGTAGTCTCACAAATTATGCCTTGCAATAAATTTATATTGACATTTTGTATTAAATCTGCATATGCATTCCCTAGTAAAAGTACCCTAATAAAAATATATGCAATCTTTATATAACTATTTTAAAGATAACACTTTAAAAAAATGTTTTTTAAAATAACTCAATGAACAATAGTTTCAAAAACCAGCACGTCTTTAGCAACATACAATTAACAATCACTAAATTACTTAGTCTTGAACAAATTATTCTTATCTAAAAAATATAAATAATAGCTACCTAGCATATTCAATGTACATTGTTTTAGGACAGAAAGAAAATAATTGTGTACATATGGAACAGGAATTATAATTCCTCAAAAATCAAATTAAATAAAATATTGTATTGCAATGTTTAGCCTTACTCTAATTCACTGGAACCAGCCAAGTATTTTTTTTTCATAACTAACCCAGAATGCATAGAAATATTTAGTACAGAGTTTAAAGATGTGTACATTTTCTGTCCTTTACTGCCTCATTTGTAAGTGGTGTGCAACAGTCTCTGCCCTAAGAAATTCAGGGCACAGATCTTTCTGTTGCTGTTAACTAATAAAGCATAGTTAGGGATCAAAATCCTCATCTTATCTACTTAATGTTAACTTCTACAGAGTTTTTAATAACATCACCTAATTTTTCCTTCTAGTGGCTTATTCTAAGGACTGACTTAATAGTTGTAGGCCTGTGTATCTACTGTATTCACATTTATTAAGCCAGCATAACCTATTATTATCATTATCAAGATGAGGGGTACTTCCAGATCATATTTTTGTCATCCCCTTCCCCAAACCCTTGAAAACTGAACCTTGTCCACAGATAGAACAACCCACTTGTCTCTTATTTATGGAGTCATAGGATAGGAAGGAGAGAGAGAGACACACACACACACACACACACACACACACACACACACACACACACACACACACACACACACATTGAGGCTGTCCTCTTTTCAGATGGCTAGGAGCTGTTTTGTGATGTTCACACAGACCTCATCCCATTAGCTGTCAATTGTAATGCATTGCCTGTTACACTGAGATCATTGCGGGTTTGCATTTGTGATACTGAACTGACGTTCAAGGACTCCGTGGCTGGGCTTTTGCTGCCAACTCCATGTAGGATGTCTAGGTCTGCCCCACAGGGCAAGCCCATAGTATGGTATAGCCAACTTCTTCCAAATGCTATAAACCAGGCTGCACACAGCCCCCCTCACTCCCACTCTTCCCCAGATGGCTTGTCCATTACCTGGGCCACCAATTGAGTATAGACTGTATAAGCTTTGTCAGGACTGTATTGTTTTGTACTGTGGGGCAGGCAACAAACTTAATAACATGCTGAACACAATTAGATCACATTCAAAGTGACAACATGTGGAAGCTTAAACCTCAGACATTAGATGTATGTAACTCTTCCCCACGTTACCTAAATGCAAACATTTTAACCAACTGATCCCACATATTCACTAAAGAGAATTCTATCATCATAGCGAATTGTAACACTGGATGGACCCACTTTGTATTAAGCTTCCTGCTCTTGATGAGTGCCTTCAACCACCTCAGCTTTGATGTAGTTATACAACAGAAAACCTGAACTAACCCAAAACAAACACTGCTTAACTGGGCACTTACCAAAAAGGTTCACAGATTCTTTACTCCTACTCTCTTTCAGAAATAATCCCAGCTTCATCCTCATCTTCATTACAAAAGCAAAATGACCCTGACCACATTTCTCTGTCTCTCTCTCTCTCTCTCACACACACACCTACCTTTATTCCTAAATTTGAGGTCCCTGTCTTACTTGGTTTTGCTACTGTAATTGGTCCAAAAAGTAAAACAATGAGGCCCGTATTCTTCCCTGAAATACTTTCGAAAAAATGCTGAATAAAATCCAGTATGGAATTTGAAACACAGCCATTCTTTATTAAAGTAAAAAACAAGTAGGTGAGTGCTTTCACGAGTGAAATATCCACAGTGGGAAATGTACACACTGGGAGGATGACAATTACACACACAGTAAAGTGCAATTTCCCTTAAGAGCACATAGAGGCCACTGTCAGTCTGGGGCTGGTTTCTCCTTCTTTCTCTAGATCCTCAATAAGACTCCCTACCGGCACAGCTATAGAGTTGAGTCCTTTACCAGGGTTCCAAGCCAAGTCCTCCAACACTCTCTCTGTCCAATCAGTGCTTCATGCCCCTGTTCAAGTAACTGACACACACACTCTTGGAGATTTGTTTTACACACACACACACACACACACACACACACACACACACACACACACACACACACACACACACGCACACACGCACACACACACACACACACACACACACACACACACACACACACACCTAGGAAAGCTTGGCACAGATTTGCTAGCTATGCCCCATTCTGCCCACAGTATAAGGTAGTTATCACTGCCACCAGAACCCCTTATCAGCTACTTTAAGGCCCTTAACAAAGGGTGTCCAATCCTACTGTGTAACGTTGCTGTCAATACAAATGGTAGTTTGACCAAGAGCAAGGTTAGGAGTGGCCTGCATAGTGGTACCAAATAGATATGCAAGTACTCTCAGAGCTTAACTATGTCTCACAAATGTCACCCACAAAGATAGGTTTAACTATATTTAATAATAAATAATAAAAGAACAAAAATACTCATTAAATCATCACAGTAACTTCAGAGTTCAAAATCACAGGAAATATTTAAAACAACATTGCAGGACAGTCTCAAATAAATATAGAAAACATCTAAACTTATCTTTACTATATTCCTCACTGAATCTAAAATAAATTACTGTACCCTAGTTAACTTACATTTACAACAAGGCAAGGGTGGTGAATGGATCTTCTAGCTGATGTTGTTGTCAGGTCAAAGACAGATACAAAATGCACAGTCTCTCTCAGAGACTTCTTAAATTAATATCAAATATTACTGCTGGGATACTTGCAGCATGACATTACTTTTTGTCACATGACTTCAGTTCCCATGCTCAAAAACAACCATTGCTAGAAACTACAAGCATTTAGCATCTCCCTGTGAAAAATACATAGCCTGCAGATGTTTGCAACTGCTGGAAGACATAAAACAATAAAAAAACTTACAAAACAATGCAGAAGGTTCCCTAGTTTTAGACATCTTGTCTCCTTGCTGCACTAAAACTGAAAGATAACATCTCTTTTATGGCACAGTTATAAAACAATTTAATTTTAACTGTTTTATTGAAGTTTTCCAAGTTAACCATCCATGTGCCAGTTTCCACTATCAAAACATATATATTTACACAATTACAATAGTTTATATACATTTCTGCTCTTTTTCAGTAGGGTACACTGTTGATACATCTTTAAGCTTAGTACTGTACAAACCCTTTTTACATATACTTCTGTACCAGCAATTTGATAAAAACATAAGATACAGTTCTAATATATTTGTAACACCAGCATATGAATTGTGTTGACATTCTCAATTGACATATAATTATTTACAAAATTTCAGATAGCTGGGCTGGCAGTGTCTCCTTCTGTTACACTTCTATATAAATCATATTAATATTCACAAATGCCATATAATTATTTACAAAATTCCAGTGAGCTGGGCTGGCAATATTCCTTTTGTGACAGAGTTTTGTATAGTTTTAAGCATCTGATAGTAAAACACAAAGGGATGTGTATAGTGTTAAGCATCTGATAGTAAAACACAAAGGATGTTTGTGATCAAGGGAAATAAGTGCAAATATATCTTTAGACCTGCAAAAATGATATGAAAAAAGACAAACCATTAATCTCAGTGACTCCAAGTGTCTAGCAAGAAATAACATTTCCTCACAAGTAAATTAAAATTTTAACCCTAAAATATCAATGAAACTCTGATGATCATCTGTGTACCTCAGCATCCCAAGATAACTGTGGCAAAACCTTTGCTGGACCCCAAGTGTCTTACAATCCTGACATGTATGCTCACATCAGATTCCTGTTTTGTTACATGGGCATAGAAATCCTGCTGAATCAGCTATAATACAATGATCACTGTCTTAAAAGGATTCCTAGTTAAGACATTCTGGGATCTTATGGGCTTTATCCTCACTTCTAAAAAGCCCATGATTCCTTCTGTAGCAACTCAGTCTTTACATTTATCAAAGCCTTGATATACATACCATATCACTCTATATGGACCCATTTGTCTAGGCCTCCTGATATCCAAAGTACTTGGGTGTGCAGTATAAGATCAGCTAAAGGCACAGCTTAGCAGACACAGACTGCCACATAATAAGCATGGTCCTAGGTCAGATCACAGTGCAATGATTACAATAATCTGTCCTCTCCCCTAAGGGTATGGAAACCAAGAACATTTCCATGAGCATCATTGACAGTGATGTAAAAATCTCTGACTTTTGTCCTGAAGATTGCTTCTGTTGGAACTTATCAAATATGACATGCATCAAGCTGGTACCCATAGGTTTAATAGCGGTATAATTGAGTATACTTTTAGAGAAGTGACGCACTTTGCACTCTCCTACCCAAGCAAAATCTGCAAAAAAGTGTATCAAGGCTTTGTTCTTGGGTGGCTGCCAATTTCCATCTTCATTGCATCTGTTATTCAACACCATCCTCATCTCAAAACTGTACTTGGGGTGTATTTGATAACACCACAGTCGGAAGTGACACCTATTAATGTAAACTTCTTCACTGTCTGCTAGATTGCAGATTGTCTATCCAACAGTTCCCAGGCTGTAAAAGTTGCTGAACCTTTCTGAATGCAAAATTGTAACTAGTGGGGTACCACAAGGATCAGTGCTGAGTTCTCTCCCACTTGGTATTTATTTTACAGGCATCCAAGCTAATATCCCAAAAGTGTGTTTGATCACATTTGCTGATGACTGCATTCTGGACACTGTTATCCACTCATCTACTGATACTAAACTGCTCTGTCAAGGGCTGGAATATGCACATATCTGCTACACTTAAAAAAAAAAAAAAAAAAGCAGCATAGTAGCTTTCAGCACAAAAACAATGTTCTTTCCACCTCATATACCTCATATATTATAAATGGTACTTCTTTTCAGGAAAACATGGTTATAAGATACCTTGGTATCTAGGTGAAGAACTCTGACTTTGAATCATTATGTTTTCAGTCAGGCAATCCTTTTATCTGACCCAGTTAATTTCCAAGGAAATGCTTTCAAGAAAGTCAACAACTAGAAAGAGACCAATATTTTATTTAATTCAATTTAATTTTTAACCAGGAAAGTTAAGGGCCTTAAAATTTTACAACTTCACACAACTCTCCTCATACGGGGTAACTTACCAGCTTCTCCAAAGTGACCTCTGTATAACTTTTTGATCTGTAAAATATCCTAACCTATTTGACCTCTTATTTCTTTGCAAAACCAGTGGCTCTACAAAGACTTGTACTGTACTAGGAATCTAAATTCACAGCAACCAATAAACAAGACTTATTATTGTAAAATACTGGTAGAGCAAACCAAGGCACAAAATCATGGAAAATATCATAAAAACGTTTTATTTGTGTGAGCACTTTCATGGCTTAGACCTGCCGCTTCATCAGACATTCTAAAACCATTTTGACTGTTACATTTTAAAGAATTCTCTTGCCAATGGCAACACAGTAAGGTGGAATCAACTGAACTGAGATGGATCATTAGAATGAGAGGTAATAAAGGTAGAGGGCTGAATGATAAAATATGCATCAAGCCTATTTTAAAGAACAGGAGGTTTAAAAAATAATGGGTTTAAATAGAAGAATATATGGTTTATATGTTAGATTCTTATGAAGTGTTTTGTTATTGTATATTCTTAAATATTTATGTTTTAGTATATATATATATATATATACATATATATATATATATATATATATATATATATATATATATATACTTGTCAAATGTGGCATGTCTCTTTAATAGATTAATTAAACAATGATTGTTAATGTGTTGCCATTGGCAAGAGAATTCTTTAAAATGTAACAGTCAAAATGGTTTTAGAATGTCTGATGAAGCGGCAAGTCTAAGCCGTGAAAGCGCTCACACAAATAAAACGTTTTTATGATATTTTCGTTGATTTTGTGCCTTGGTTTGCTCTACCAGTATTTTACGATAATTGTTCTACTAACCACGGTTGTGGTTTTAACTGGGAGTGTATTTATACCTCTGGAGAACATTTATCCTTTTTTTTTCTTCATTGAATTGGTTTATACCAGAGGTTACCATGGCAGAAGGAAGTACCAATGATATTGAGTTATCCTACGTAACTGGGAAAGAAAAACAAGGAACTATTCCGACTAATGGAAGATTGTCACAGCTACTGAATTTAACTGAAAATCCTTTATTGGGGTATAAAGCCTCCAGTCAACCTATAGCTGAACAAGGTAATACTTTTGATGCTTCTGCTCTTCATAAAGACTTGTTTCAGATAGAAGACAACTTATATAAACTGAAACGTTTGCAATTTCAACGCTATCATTTTGAAGCTTGTCTTGAGCTTCAAGTAGTACCTAGAGGCTTAAGAATTCTAAAAATGCCCACATATGGTGAACAATATAAGGAACTATTAATTCAGTGGCAGAAATTGAATTTAGAACTTAGTTATAACTACATGCGTCTACTCATTAGGTTTTTTAAACCTGAGGAAGAAAGATTATTATCATCAGTCATGAGTTTACAAAATGAACTATATAACAAGTATCCTGCTGATGTGTTAGATGTAAAGTTTTGTTACATCTTGGATTCAGTGACAGCTTTTGAGCGTAAACTGCTCCATCAAAAACAGAAAAAATTGGATAGAGATACCGCCGATTTTGTAGGTGGACATGGCTTTGCTTGGCCTAAAGCATCAATCAGGCAACCACAAGCACCTGATAATCAAGAAGTTCAACAGCCTAATTTGAACAACCCTGATGAAATGGTAGTAAGAACAACTTTGAATATGGCAATGACCTCTTCCACTCCTTCTGTGTCAACAAACATTTTAAAGAACAATGTGGATGTTAGAAGCAAAGTTCCACCCTTAAATACAAGCCATGTTAACAACAGTGCACATCTGCTTGTTTCTTCAGTGAACAGTGTCAATATTGAACAAGAGTTACATGGAACTGTTAACCAAAACAAGAATGGCCATTCTTTCCCTTTTCCAATAAAGTCTCCTGCCAACAGATGTTCGTTCAGCAGAGGTAGGTTGAAATGCAAACTGAATTCAGACAACATCGACAACCATACCTTGAAGAAAATGTGGCAGAAATCAGCAAGCCCTTAATTTGGAACATTTCTTCATATATATTGTCAGCAGAGGAAATTTCCCTGCTAAACAGAGGTATGAGTTTTATACCCACTCAATTGACTGATATTACAGATTGTATTGTTGATTTAAAAATGTTTACACATAATATTATGTTAAAAGTGCAATATAAAAATAATGAGACTGTTGGAAAGGACAACACTCAGTTTAGGAAACCTAGCATTTATATATCAAGTAACATCACAGCAGTAGAAGTCTTTGAGAAGAAATGTGAAAATTACATTCTTTCATTATTCAACAACAGGAACATGGGGAAAATCAATTTTAATTTAAGCAGTTCAGTGCGCTTAGCGCTTAGAAACTTATCTTCTAATACTTCAATAATTATTAAACCTGCTGATAAAGGAGGTATGACAGTGGTGATGGATAGAAATTATTATGTGAGTGAGATGAAGTCCATGCTCAGTGATACAGACACTTATAGTCTCATTAATATGGCAGACGATGTTATTACACGGAGAGTCTATAGTACCCTGAATGATTGTTTATTAGGTCGCAACATTACCATGGAACAGTATAAGTATTTTGTATGTGATAAACCCACTATTCCTTGTTTACAAGGATTGCCAAAAATTCTTAAAGATGCATATAAACCGCCCTTTAGGCCTATAGTATCTGGCAGAGGCTGGTGCACAGAGAACATGTCTATTTTCATTGAGAAACAGCTTTGAAGTGTTTTAAACAACAATAAGTATGTTTTAATTGATACTAAACATTTTTTATGGGATTTATATTCTTTTGTGAAAGACAAAAATTGCACTTCTTTTTTATTTGTCACTTTAGATGTTCAGTCTTTATTTACTTGCATCCCTAATGATATAGGTATAGATACACTAAAGGAGTATCTTTGCATTAATAGTAAATTTAATGCTACATTTATTGAATTATTATGTTTGTTTATGGAAATTATTTTAGAGAATAATGCTTTTACTTTTGAGAGTCAGTTTTATTTGCAGAAAAAGGGCATAGCTATGGGCACTTCCAGTGCCAATAGCTACGCTAATATTGTTATGGCCCAATGGGAAGTTGCAAACATACTCACGAAATTTTCAGAAGTTGTTTTTTATAGGAGATTTGTGGACGACCTCTTTTTGCTATGGGATGGTGATTTAAATTCATTTTTGAATTTTTAAATTCATCTACTTCATTCTTAAAATTCATCACCAGTCATTCTATGAGTTCTATAAATTTTCTGGATGTAACCATTTTTAGGTTACCAGATAATACATTTTCTACCAAAACTTATACAAAGAGTTGTTATAGCAACAACTATTTACATAGAAAAAGTATGCATCCACCACATATTTATCGCAATATTATCAAAAGCCAAGGCCTTCGTGCATCCAAGTTAAATGCTAGTGATGCAGACTTTAACAAAGAAACTCTCTCCCTTTCAATGCGATTTAGTCAAAGAGGTTATAGCCAAAGAGAAGTTGACACTGTTTTAAACAAGGTAGTAGAGTCGCATAGTAATGAGGAGAAACCGTATTTTTCAGATAGACTAAGAGGAAATTCTTTGCAGATTGTCAGAGATGAACATTGGTTTATGATGCCTCTTACACATTCAGGAAACATCTGTAGTATAGAGAAAGTTGTAAAAAATAATTGGTCTATACTAACCACTGACTTAGAAGTAGCGTCCATAGTGGACGAAAAACCTAGGTTTACATACAAAAATAAAAAGAATCTGAAAAGATTATTATGCTTCCCCTAAGAAGCCACTCTCCCTTGTAAAAACTGCAACTGGTGTAAGTTTATTGATAGTTTGAGTGAGTTTTTACATCCTGATACAGGAAAACTTCTTCATTTCCAGGTCCAAGCTGATTGTAACACCACCCACTTAGAATATTTAGCTATATGGCAGACCTGTAATAGTTTTTATATAGGTAAAACAGATCGTCATCTTCGTGATAGAATAAGAGAACATATTTATTGTATAAACAATTCTATATGCACTAATGCTTTGGCTAAACATATTACACTAAATGATACATCGCATAATTTAAATTTATGGTTTTGGAGGTAATCTATGACAATGTTCGTGGGGGTGACATAGAGAATAAGGTGGAATCAACTGAACTGAGATGGATTATTAGAATGAGAGGTAATAAAGGTAGAGGGCTGAATGATAAAATATGCATCAAGCCTATTTTAAAGAACAGGAGGTTTAAAAAATAGTGGGTTTAAATAAAAGAATATTTGGTTTATATGTTAGGTTCTTATGAAGTGTTTTGTTATTGTATATTCTTAAATTTTTATGTACACAAGTTTATTTATGTTTTAGTATATATATATATATATATATATATATGGTTCTACCTGACATAGCCGAAACCACACAACACCGACAACCACATCACCGACACCACATATTCGACAGTCCATAAACACGAAACCACACATAACCGACAACGAAATAACCGACGGTACACAAACACGAAACCCCATACACTGCACACACCACAATAACAATTATTAAAAACAAAACACATCCCCATTCCACAAACCACACACAACACAAGCACACCAAAATCCTTACAAGCCCACACTAAACCTTAGCGTAACCCTAAGTTCCGTCACTCCTAACTCACTTAACCCCTACCGCTCCCTAACCCTAACTCACTTAACCCACTATCCTAACCCTAACTCACTTAACCCACCCCTATGGCTCCTAACCCTAACTCACTTAACCCACCCTATCGCTCCTAACCCTAACTCACTTAACCCACCCCTATCCCCACAGACCGTCAATCTCCACACTTACCTGCCCGTCACTACGCATACTCACACAGCCTTTCCCCATGTCGGCATCCTCGGCGTTGGTGTTGTCATCCGTCGTGTCGGTCTTCTGCATTGTCGATGTTCTGCAACCCGCGATTCGCGTCGGTCTTCTTCGTTTTCGATCTTCTGGAGCTCAATTCGCTGTCGGTCTTCTGCGCTGTCGACGAAGTCAGGTAGAACCATATATATATATATATATGCTTGCCAAATGTGGCATGTCTCTTTAATAGATTAATTAAACAATGATTGTTAATGTGCTGCCATTGGCAAGAGAATTCTTTAAAATGTAACAGTCAAAATGGTTTTAGAATGTCTGATGAAGCGGCAAGTCTAAGCCGTGAAAGCGCTCACACAAATAAAACGTTTTTATGATATTTTCGTTGATTTTGTGCCTTGGTTTGCTCTACCAGTATTTTATGATAATTGTTCTACTAACCACAGTTGTGGTTTTAACTGGGAGTGCATTTATACCTCTGGAGAACGTTTATCCTCTTTTTTCTTCAATAAACAAGACTTACTGAAGGAATAGGTTCCTAACTGAAGTATCTGCAACCTTGGGAATACGTTACCACTAGAGTACAAGCAAAGTACTGCTTTGGCTACCTTTAAGGCTACTCTTGATGATTGGATGGGTATAGACACAGATTTACACCAGGGTTATCATTTAAGCCATACTTAATTTGGGAGGGGGCAGTATTAAGTGGCTGTAAAGGGTGGGAAGAATACTTCTGTGCACTTAAAGATGTATACGATGAAGCATCTTATTTATCCTGTGATCACTTGACTAGAACTGTTTCTATGTCCAATCAGTACTGAGGTAGTCATTGCTCACCTCTGATTTGATGACTGAAGCTTTAACATTAATCATAGGAAGACTAATGCCATATTATTATGAAATACTGTAGTAAAGCCACAGACTGTACCCCTTCCTGGAACATACTCTTACCTAAAGCACAACCCACTGAAACGTTAAACCATTTGACATTTTTAACAATAAATGACTCTATCACTGGCATATATCCACCCAAGCTACCAACAAGTCAAACAGATGGAAACTCAGCTTTAACTTCTCATCTGAAGAGTGGCACCCCAGTTCTGCAGCATGTCCTATCAGACTTATGAAGCCTCTGACTCAGACAACACACTATGCTCAGCCTTGCCCTTAGAAAATTGATTGTTTGCAGACACTCCTCAGGAAACCTGACAACTTCTATAGAATATTTAAGTCTCACAACCACCTCCTTAAAAATCTAGTGGCGGATCCTGCAGTGGTGTCTGCAGAATCCTCCATGGGAGCTAGTGAGCAAGCATCCACAAATTCTTTGTCAAATGATTGGAAGAGCAGGTTGCTTGACTGGTTTGGCAAGAAAACTTACTCTGTAGACCACCTGGCCATGAGAGCTCTGACCGGCCAGTTATATATACTTATATTGAAATAGATTAGGAGAAGATTAAAGCTAAGGCAGAGGGATACAGAAAAAGTCTGTTAAGGGAGGATAACCAGGAGCTGTGTAATCCTATTCTCTAGATATCTAGACTTTACTAAAACATGGTTATGATGCTCTGAATGCATCGTGCAGGGTGACTACCATGGGGTTCATAATGTAGAGGCATGACTGGCTGAGAATTCAGCCATTATAAGACAATATGAAACAACACTCTATAATATAACATTTCAGTCCAAGTGATTCACCTCAGTGAACCATAACTACAGCTTAATCCTAGCAACAGACTATCTTACAGCTGTAGGATAACATCTGCTCAGCACAGCTGTAGTAATCTACACATGATTTAACCTTGGCTATTGATTAACCACCTTGTTAAACCTTTGGATCTCTCACAGGTCTGTAATCTCATAAGCTAACAAGTGATACTTCACTTCTAACTCTGCTTCTCCCATCCTGTAAGTTCACATGTGCTAGGAAAGTCTTCTTCATTTGTGGATTTACACTATGCACCATTCCAAATGCAGCAGGTCCCTGGATTCAGTCACCTCTTTATAAGCAGCACACACATACCACCTCTATTCCAGCCATGAGTGTAAACATCTGACATGGATTACCGACCATCACTAGAATCTTCTGAGTTACCTCCAGCTCAGCGTATCTACTCCCTATTGGTAACATACCAGAACTGCTGACACCAGTAGGCTACTACTAGATAAAGTAGTGCAGGCTTCTTATTGTAGGGTTTCTGTCTATTGCTACCATATGTGCCTGAACAGGTCTTTAGCTATAGTGCACTTCTGCTGTATGCAGGGCAGAATATACAGTGCAGATTGTATTTACACAATGTGTTACTGAAAATGCATTCATAAATGTTATTTCTGATACTGCATTTTCTTTTCTTTTTCCAGCTTTTTACTGAAATTAGTCCTTGGTCCAGCTTACTTATCTATCAGCCAAATTCTCATCCAAAAAGCAGCAAATCTATGGTGTAATTATATATTAAAAATTATATTCTGAAAGCATTTTTGCTTTTGCCATATCAACTACAATATGGCAGTCATCTCTGGAGAAGAAGAAAAAAATCTATGCAAAGAAAGTTTTGATCTTGGTTCACACTTCATAAGGTTAATTTTCATAATTAGATAGGCACTCAATATGCCGCGGTGGTGCAGCGGTAGCGTTGTTGCCTCACAGCAAGAGGTTCTCCCTTCGATTCTCGGCTGGAGTGCAGGGAGTGCCTTCTGTGTGGAGTCTGCATGTCCTCCCTGTGGTTTGGTGGGCGTTCGAAAGACGTGTAAATGGGCGTGCCTTCGCTGAAGGTTGAACGTCGAGCTGGCACCTCGGCGTTCGTGAAAATCTACTGCCAATCATTAGCAGACCGGACTTCCGCTGTGGCGACCCCTAACTGGGAAAAGCCGAAAGACAACTACAACAAGATAGGCACTCAATATTATCATTAAAACTATTCCAATCTCAGTAGTATTGCCTGGAAACACATTCTATAGCTATATATGAGCAATGAGTCAGATGAATGTTTTCAACAAGATTCCAGCAGTCAGTTTGGAGCTATTTCTAATATGCATTGTGTGTGCAAACCATTTTGGTATTGTGTTGACCTCAGCACACTTTATCGTACTGAACTCATTTAATTATTTCCAGGCTAGACATTTGTTAGTTAAAAAATCCCCAAATCACATTTGGCTGACATCATCTCCTGTAGCCTTTATCAGCACAGCACCCTGTAGTTACAGACTGAATAGACTACAGTGTATTTCAGATATTATATTTGTTCAGTTGTCTTGTTAGATGGTCTTTTGCTCTCCCACAGACAGCTGTATGTAACCTTCAAAAAAATCTGCTTAGAGACTACACATTTCTAACATGCAGTACAGACTAATGAATGCATGCATATTTATTTAATTTATTTTTGTTATTTCACCAAAGATAAACTACTGTGGGATGGGACTGCAGCTGTGTTGGTGCAAACAGAGTAGTATATTTGGAAATGTAACAAATTGATTACAGATTGCAGTTTTGCAACATAAATGTATTACTTCTAGGAAGTATATGCATTGGCATAAGCCAGTTATTAGTATCGTCTGCTTAAGTAAGTTAAGAGGGAAAGAAAGATCATTTTATGAAAGTTCCTGTGGTCTGTCAGCCTACAGAAATGTTGCTTCTCAGTTTTTTTATTATTAAGACTAATAATTCCAAGACTGCAGTAAAAAAGACCATATGGTTGTTTTTTTTCTCTTTTAAAAGTGTCCAAGAGTTCAATTCCTTCCAAACGAATATGCTGAATGTTCCAGTGGTTTAGTAGGCAACTAAGGACAACTGGAAAGTGCATATTGGTAAACATGTGTTGTATTAAATAGCTATTATTAATTTATTTTAAATGTGTTGTGTGGACTTTGACACAGGCCCTTTTTCAGCAAAGACCCAAGGAGTAATTAAGTCCACATACAGATGAAATGCAAGGAGGCATTACTATACAATCCACACAATAATGCATTAATACACATCAATGTATACAATTAATGGATATACTGCACATCTACGGGCCTACACAAAACAGTTTCTTTGGATTTAAATATCAAATGAATGCCTGGTTGCAAACTATGCTGGAAACCCAGTTTTCTATAACTGATGTTTGTTTGCCCTTTCACCAGCTTTTTTTACAGCTTTTTTTTTACAAGGATGATGTATGCAGAATACATTTTGAACAACAGTCTGGAGGTGGGGATTTGATTTTTTTTTTTTTTTTTTTTTTTTAGATAATTTGTTCCACATGCAAGGGATGTTATTCTTAAAGGCCCTGTCCTAATACGTCTTATTGGTGTGGTGGGTAAATAGTAGTTAGAATTCAGAGGATCATAGTCTCATTGGGAGGATATGCTGTAACAAAATATTAGTGTGGGGGGGGATTTGTCTGCAGAAGTAAGAAGGCCAGATAGAGGTGACAGTAAGAAAAATGATTCTCAGATGATATCCAGCCTGTCTGAACATGTCTGTAGTTGTGCAGCACCCTGGGTAATCACGAAAGAATCCTGATGCCTGAGTGCAGTCAAATAAAAGTATTTCTGAATCACAGTGACATAAAATTGTGAGAACAGAATTTACAAAACTCAGAAAAGAAAATAACTTGTCATGTCCGCCTTTGAGAAAGAAGTAAGAGAGTCATTAGGCTTGGTACAGAAGGCACAGTTTTCTGTGGGCTTTTTTTAACTATTGGTGATAGCTGTTCTATGTAGGTCAGGAAAATATCAAACAGGAATCCCACGGACTTGAAAGAGCAAGCTTGATGTTCTTCATATCAATGACAGCTGCAGTAGCCTTAGCTATATTATACCCTGTCAAGGATATAACAGCCAGCCAGCTTCCAAAGCTTTAGGGCACCCTCCATGTGACCAAATTGTCAACACCCTTTATCTTTTCAGATCCCAGGGCTGGGGTTTGTCAGAACAGACATCTTTTGGTGGAGACAACACATATCCTTAAATCCAGGTCTCCCCTTCTCCCTCTCTGCTCCAAAGTAGCCAGTCACCACAGACACTTCAGACCTTGCCTGGGGAGCAATTTCTTCAGGGATAAAACTGCAGAGGAAGTGTGGGGAACCAAGGACAGATGCAAGCATATAAATATCAAGGAGATGCTTGCCCTAATCAAGGCAGTCAGCTGTCTGAACCATCTTTGGACCTCTTCAAGTGGTTACAAACAATACCACAGTCATGCACTATGTGTCAACAAGCAAGGTGGAACCAGGTCATACCCCCTTTGTAGGCTAGCCATGTTAGCTTGGGGTATAGATTCCCAGTACAGTCTCAATCCACAGGCATTGTACATTCTATCAGAGCAAAGTTGTGCGGCAGACAACCCGAGCAGGACCATGGAAGACCATCACAAATGCAAACTTGACTTGGGGGTCTTCCAAAATTTGATCCATCTGTGGGGAGTTCCTTAAGTACATCTATTTGCCTCCTCTCTGAACAATCAACTGTCAAAATTATGTTCCAGGACTGCATGCAAGAATGCCTGGAGGACAGATGCCTTTTCTTTGGACAGGAATGTTCCTGCATGACTTTCTACCCTTTCCATTAATATCCAGGATACTTCTGAACATTTAGCATGAATCCCCCAAGATCATTGTGTTGACTCCCTTTTGGCCCAGGTAACCATGGTTCTACCTTCATTTGCAAATGGCCAGTGGCAGTTACCACAAACTTCCTCACAGAAAATGGATCTACGCATACACCAGCAGGGTGTATGATACACCTGACAGTCAATCATCTTCAATTGACTTCCCGAATTATAGGGTCTTAATTCCTTTTTGGCACCTGTTTTCTGAGGGTGTGCTGCAGGTCTAATGGAAGCAAGAAAGCCTGCTATTAAAAGATCCAATATTAGCAAATGGAAAAGGTTTCCTAGTTGGTGCCAGCAACATAACCAGCACCCATTCAGGGCTAGTTGTTCTCTGTTTTTACTATATTTGTGTGAGTTACTATCCTATGTTTTCTCTTATGCTGTTATCTAGGTTCATTTATTGGTCATGTCAGCCCATGGATCCAACTTTTTCAAAGCAGCATCATGTCAAAATGCTCTTGAAAGGGGTTTTGCATAAGAGGCTTCCAAGTAAACCAGTGGCTAGTCTTTGGGATCTTAATTTTGTGTTGGCAAAGTAACACTTGCTCCATTTGAATCAGATTATATGTCTGAGTTGACGTTCTTAACATGGAAAACAGTTTTATTGAATGCTCTGACCTGTACAAGAAGGGTATCTAAGTTGCAAATGCTTATGATGAGTCATCCCAAGTCATCGCTACCTCATTTTCCACAGGGACAGAGTTTCTTTGAGAACTAATCCTTCTTTTATGGCTAACGTGGTATCCAGGTATACTTTAAGCCAAACTATATCATCTCCCTGTTTTTTTCCCCAGAACCTAAAAATGAGGGAGAAATTATACTCCCTATTTTGGATGTCCACGGACAACTCAGGTGCTATCTTGACAAAACGAAATCTTTCAGGTCTTCGGATCAATTGTTCATTTCTTGTAAAGATAATAATAAGGGACAACTTGTATCAAAACAGACTATCCAAATGGTTGGTTAAGGGTATTATCTTTTGTTATACCCAGCATGGGAAATCTATTCCAGACAAGTTCAAGAACCACTCTCTCATGGCCTTGGCATCATCTATGGATTTTTGGAAAGGTCTGAATTCTAGAAGTATTCTAGAAGCTGATAGTTGATCCACTGTACATACTTTTATAAAGTCCCATAAGTTTGATTTCTTCTCTAGGTCTAGATCAAGTTTTGCTAGGACCATTCTCCAATGGGGCTCCTGGATGCTTCTACTTCCATCTCTCAAATATAGTTAGCTATGGTAATTTACCCATATAGCTAAGGCTACTGCAGCGGTGATCAATATGAAGAACATAGTACAGTTCTGTAAGCTGAATTTACCATAACAGTTTTAGGTTTGAACGATCACTGCTGCAGTAACTGCTCCCTCCCTCCATTGCCCTTTTTTGGCTAGTTTTTTTGTGCCAGTGTGTGAACATTTATTTTTTGTTACTTCAAGCATTGTCTCTTCAGGGCTCAGCCTCCAACTTTCTGTTGACAGAAAAGCTCTGAAGGGCTTCATGCCCAAATTTGTCTCTTAGTCAGCTCAGCTTGAGCTGCTTGACAGTTTAGGTACAGGAAACGTGCCCTGAAGCTTTGGAATCTGGTCGGATGTTACAGCCTTGGCAGGATATAACTCATATAGCTAAGGATACTGCAGCATTGATCATTCAACTTCCACAAGTGTACTTTGTGGTAGTTCTCCAGTTCTGGAACTTAAAATGTGTGGATAAAAGAGTAAAAACTATAGTGCTTGCTACTGAACTGAATGGACTTGGTTTAGGTGTACTACGTATTAGACAGTGGAAAGGGATCCATAATTCAAGTTAATGAAAAGCCTTCTGCTGTTTATTGGGTGATTGGTTGATTCTAGTATCTGAACACAAGACATCATCCTCATACTGTATGAAAGAAAGGATGTCACTGTACTGCTGCATATCATTAATAATGAATGAGAATATCAATATCCCAAGTACACAGCTTTGATGTATGCACCAATCTGTACATCTGGGTTCAGACACAATATTTTTCACTTTTATCCTAATCTACCTGTTAGCAAGATAATGAAATAGCCAAGGAACTGAATTGTCATTGAAACCAAGAAGACTGAATCTCCATAACAGCAAGGAATATCAGCTTGTGGCAAATGTTTTCTTGAGGTCTATACTCCCACACAGTGACCTTTGTCCCTGGTTGCAGAACATAGTTTGTTATACCCGTGCAATGCAAAATACAATGTACTTTCTGGAAGCTATATTTTAATATAGGAAGCCATGTATAAAACGTTTCTTCAAGCATTTTGACCAAAGCACTGGGCGAACTATTGGAGATAGGTCATTAACTCAGTACCATATATTTCTATTCCTTCACATGGGATGTGACAGTTGGACAAGTGTCCATAACCTGGGCACAGCTCCTCGTATTAGACACCTTTTCCCCAACAACTTTATTAAAGTAGTCAATTAGGTAGAATCCAGTTCACCAGAATGAGGAGGGATATAATCAGCCACTGTACCTACACTCACTTACTTAGTTTAGACAATTATTTTGGTTCATATTATTAAAACATATTAACTGAGTTTTTATATTAAGCCTAGTCTTCTGAAGTAAACAATTCCTAGCTTATAGGAAGTGCAGTATCCAGTACCTGTCTCTGAATCACAGGAAAGTTAGTTAAGAAAGTAAGTCACATTTGTATTGTTACACTAAACTGGTTAATACTTTAGATGAATTTGTTATAATTTGCCTAAAAAGGTCTGTGACAGTGAATCATTTTTCATCATGCCTTGGACAGCTGGGTGTTTATAATACAAATCACATCAATACAAGATCCATGTACTATAATGCAGAAAAACATATTTTCCCATCACTGAAGGACCTGAATAGAAACTGTACCATTTTTGCTGATAGCGACACCATCTGCAACATAGTAGACACCAAAGATAGTATGGAAAGCATGATAAAGATGCACATTATGTGTGACTGACAGCGTGACAACTATATTTCTGGGCAAGTACAAAACAGTGCAATTAAGTCACAGAAGTATTACCACTGAATGAAAATAAGTGACTGGCATTGGTGACCCAGCAGACCTAGAAAGAAGTCAGGTAGGATGCTTATGAACAGGTGTGATGCCTACCACTGCTACCAATATGTGATGGCTACCAATATGTGTCGTTCTCACACTGGACCAGTTATCAAGGAGCCTGAATCCTCACCACTGACACTGGAGAGGGATGTGCACTTGGAATACAAATGGATATGCTCAGTATTTCCAGATGCAGACCTCTCTGCATCAAGTACAGCTTCCCTTAAGAGCACACAGGGAACACACTCAGCCCAGAGTTTGGATGTCTCTATATCTGTCTCCCTCCAGGTCCCCAATAAGACTCCCCACTGGTACAGCCATTGGGTTAGATCCTCAGCCGAGTGTCCAAGTCAAGTTCTCCAGCACCCTCTCTGTATACCCAGTGGTTTGTGTCCCAGCTCCAAGTAGCTGACACGCTCACACTCACATGCACACACACACACACACACACACACACACACACACACACACACACACACACACACACACACACACACACACACAAACACACACACTGAGAGATTTGATTTTTGTCACGCACACACACACACACACACACACACACACACACACACACACACACGCACACACCTGGGAAAAGCTGGCACTGGTTTATTGGCTATGCCCCCTTTTGCCCAGACTATAAGGTAGTTATCACTACTACCATACACTCCAAAATCAGCTACTCTAAGGCCCTTAACAGAATGTGTCAAATTATACTGTGTAATGTTAATGCTATTACAAATGGTAGTAGTTTACCAAGATGGCTAGGCCTTCTGGAGTGGCCCACACAGTATCACCAAATAAATATAAATACTCTCAAAGTTTAGATACTTTCTACAAGGACCAGCCACAATAACATTTTTAAATATATTTAATAATAAATAATAAAAGAACAGGAAAATATTGAATATATATTTGCAGTAAACCACATAGTTCAAATCACAGAAAATATTGAAATTAACATTGATAGACTTATACAAATAAAGACAAACACTCTCTTAACTAAGATTCACTATATTCCTGACTGAATCTAAGAGACGTTTACTGTTCCCTAGTTAATTTACTTACTATAGCAAGGCAAGATACTGTGAGTGGGGGTCTTTCTAGTCAGGCTTCCCAAACAGAATACTCAATACTCTGAGACTTCTCTTTTTAATATCTAAAATATAATTTTCAAGAGGGCTTGCAGAATGACCTCATCTGGTCACCTGACTGTAGGTTCTCACAGTCTTCCCCTCTGAAACTGAGAAAGGAATTTAGCACAGACAGCCACAATACACATCCAAATGTTTATGGCAGTGCCTAGGGTCTCCCCTCTTTTCACTGAGCTAATGAAGAAAGGCTCTTTCCCAGACCCAGTGTCTCCTGTCCTATTCAGCACAGTGGGGTACCGTTTTAATGGTTTAGCAGTTTATTTACATGTCCCATATATTTCTTAGTTAACCTTTGCTGTCCCAGTATCCTCTATTAAAACATATACATTTAATTCAGTTGCAATAATACATGCACATTTCTTTTCATTTCAACAGGGTGCACTGTTGACACCTTTTAACACAGGCAAACCTTACCAATACATTTTCAACACAAACACATGTACAAATCAGTTTGATATACAAATGACATACAGTTCTAATACATTTGTAACACAAGCATCTTGTATAAATCAGTTTGATATTCAAAGGACATATCATTCTTTACAAAACTCCATCTGGCTATGCTGGCACTTGCCAATATCATCAAATCTGCCCCCCCTTGAAGACTCAGGCTAGTTTTTCAAGTGACCCTTGAGAAACACAGCTTGAGAGAAATAAGACTGTCTGGGAATATGTTACCCATTTCCCTGTATTGAGAACCCATCTGCATTGGCATTGTTGACCCCACTATGGTGTTGTACTGTCATGTCACGTGTCTGCAATCCTAAGCTCCACCTTAATAACTTGGCATTTTGCTGGCTGGCTCTATGTAGCCATGTTAAGGGATGTGGTCTGTAACTACAGTGAATTTCCTTCCATACAGATAAGGCTGAAGTTTCTGCAGTGCCCATACTATGGCTAGACATTCCTTTTCTACAGCTGTATAACATTCCTCCCTAGGTTGGAGTCTATGGTTGAGATATACCACTTGGTTCTCTTCTCCCTCTGAGGAAACCTGGCTAATTATAGCCCACACCCCACGGTTTAAATCATCTACCTGCACAACAAATTATTTGCTATAATCTGGATTGGCTAACACAGGGGGGGTCCTCCCAAAGCTCCTTTAAGCTTCTAGAATGCATGTTCACATGCTGGGGTCCACACTACCTTATCTGGCATGTTTTGCCTTGTCAGATCTGTGAGGGGAACAGCTATGGTACTATATAAATGGGGACAAACTTTTCATAGTACCCCGCTCTCCCTAAGAGTGCCCTCACATGCTTTTTGGTAACAGGGGAAGACCATGCCTGAATGGCTTCTACTTTGGCAGATTCTGGCCTGATCTTACCACACTCCACTCTATGTCCCAGGTAGGAGACCTCTGCCATACCCACCTGACACTTACTGGACTTAATGGTCAACACTGCCCTCTGCAGTCTGCCCAGCACTTCCCTGACATGCTGAAGGTGCTCTTGCCAAGAATGGCTGTAGATGGCAATATCATCCAGGTAAGGAAGGGAATAATCTCCTGCTCCTGCAAGGATACAATCTACCAACCTCTGGAAAGTTGCTAGGGCATTTTTCATCCCAAAGGGCATCTTTGTGTACTTGTACAAGCCATAAAGAGTCACACAGGCTTGCAGTTGGAGTCAAGGGCACCTGCCAGTAGCCCTTGGTAAGATCAGTAGTGGTCAGATAGTTAGCCCCAACCAGCTGCTCTAGGGCTTCATCTGTCCTAGGCACAGGGATAAGCATCTGACTGTGTGTGACTATTTAGTTTCATGTAGTCCACACAGAACCTGGTGCTGCCATCCTTCCTTGGTACCAGCACCACTGCAGAGGCCCAGCGGTTGCTGGACTCCTGGATTACTCCTAATTCCAACATCCCCTGTATCTCCTTCTTCAGAGTCTGATGACTCACTTCTGCACCCTTTAAGGGGCCTGCTTTATAGATCTTTGGGGCCCTGTATCCACTTGGTGTTGCACCAGGTGGGTGTACCCTGGTTTCCCAGTGAACATGTCCACAAACCCCTGTAACACTGCTCAGATTTGTCGAACTTGGAGAGGGGATAGCCACTGGGATATTGCTACCCCTTCTACTGAGGTGTTAGTCTGAGCATCACTGAGGGGATCAGTCACCAGATCCCCCTCAGACTCCTCCTGCCATCCACTGCAAATACTCAGCACAATGGCCTCCCTGTCATGGTAAGGCTTTATCATGGTAAGGCTTTATCATGTCAACATGGTACAATGTGTGCCCCTGCCTCCTGCCTAGCGGGTGTACCATGTGGTTAACATCACTGACCTTCCTTACCACTTTGAAGGGTCCCTCCCAAGCTGCCTGCAGCTTACTGTGTCTGACAGGGATGAAAACCATCACCTGCTGTCCCACAGCATATTCTCTGGCGTGAGCATTCCTGTCATACTAGACCTTTTAATGCTGTTGAGCTCCTGCCAGGTTCTCATGGACCAAGCCCATGAGCTCCCTAGGCCTTGTCCTGAGGTTTAGGACACATGCTGCACCAGACACCTTGTGGGATTTAAACTCACCCTCCCACTTATCCCGAATCAAATCTAGGGACTCAGTCATCCTATGCCCATACAGCAACCCAAAGGGCGAGAAATCTATGGATTCCTGGGGCATCTCCCTGTATGCAAACAATAGATGGGGCAAATATTTGTCCAAATCTCTCTTAAACTGGTCTGCAAATGTCCATAGCATGGTATTTAGTGTAGAGTTTAACATCTCCACAAGACCATTAGTTTGGGGATTGTAGGGGTGTTTTTTAGGTGCTTCACTCTACAGCGCTTCCAGAAACAAGCCAGCAGGTCTGACATAAAATTGGCATCTCTGTCAGTCAGTATTTTGGGAAACCAACCCTGCTGAAAATCTCTAAATCTCTAACAAAGCATTTGCCATCTCCTCTCCCTCAATGGAGGACAGAGCCACCATCTCATGGTGTCTAGTAGCATAATCTACTACCACCAGGATATGCTCCTTCCCTGTGGTACTTGGGGTACTCAGAAGCCCCACAATATCCATAGCTACCCTCTGAAATGGCTCCTCAATCTCAAGCAAAGGTATCAAAGTAACTTTGACTTTGTCTCCTGCCTTGCCAATGTTTTGTTACTGTTCACAAGTTCTGAAGTACCCTGTTACATCACTGGCAATGCAGGCCAATAAAAGTTCCGCATAATATGTCTCTTGGTACACTTTATGCCCATGTGACCTGCAAAAGGAATGTCATGGGCTATGGCTAGAAATGCAAGACAGTAGGGTCTAGGCACTACCAACTGCTGTATTAACACACTTTCTAGCCCTTAAGGGTTCACTCTCTATACAGCAACCCTTTGTTCCAGTATACATACTCCCCTTTTCTTTGAGAATCAGGTGCCTACCTAGCTACCTCCCTCAAGCTCTGTAATGTAGGGTACAAGAGCTGATCCTGTCTCAGCTCTCTCTATTTGTAAGTCTTCCCAGCTCCCCTTCCACAGGAAGTCTGGTATCCTCTGACAGTGGTGTCTCATTGTCAGCCTGGGTACTACTACTCACCTCTGTTCTTGTTGTCACTCTGTCCAAGAGAACATCACTACCTACCAACAGCTGTGGCTCACCTTCAGGATCACTGCTACAGGGTAGCTCCCTCCCTGAAACAGCCACCTCACCAGTCCTGACTTCAGGTGTGCAGTCTGTCTGGATCTCCCCCAAACTACTATACCCACATGCCTGTCTTCAGGCCTGACTGCATGTCACTGCATGCACACATAGTACTGCATTATCAAAATCATTCCCTATCAAGACATCTACAGGGATATCCTCAAATATGCCTACGTGCTTGGTTCCTTTTCCACTTTCCCAGTCAAGGTGAACTCTGGTCAAAGGCTTTTGGAATGGCATCCCTCCTAAAGCTGTGACTTTAATAGATTGCCCAAACAAGTAATGCTCCTCTTTAACCACTGCAGGCTTCACAATGTCTCTCTTAGCAGTGGCCTGTTTTTCCACCCACCAAGATTGGATATAAACTCTGGCGATAGTGTGGTATCCCTCTTGTCTCTAGGCAACTACCACTGGCATACTGTTATTCCCTATTGCTGGCTCTCCCACCTTTTGCTCCCCACTGTTCCTCTGTGGACATCTAAATGCTACATCTTGGTTACATTTAAAACATTTAACCTTTGATCTTGGCCATGTACCTAAACTAGTGGCTTCCCCTGTTACTGGCAGACTTTGTTGGGGTCATTTAGGCTGCTCACCATGGGTTCTCTTATATCCATGTGCAGTACTCAGTATCTCTTTCTGTGCAGTGATGCCCTGCTTGCTAAGTATAGGTCTCCTTTTATCTCCATCTCATCTGTAGAGTTGCATTCGTGTTCTGCTAACCAGATTCTCATATCCTCCGGCAAAGTGCTAAGGGCTTGTTCCCTCACTAAAAGATCTGCCAGCCCTTCAAAAGTGGTGTCCTGACACCCACTCACCCACGTATGAAAACAACTGCGTAGTTCAGCAATATAATCACATGCACTTTCATCTGCCTTATGTCTATACTCACAAAACTTTTTTTCTGTAAGCTTCAGGTATTAATTTAAAACATTGTAATAAACAGTGCTTAACTTGATCATAATATAAACAATCAGTATCAGGCATTTTAGAAACAGCAGTTAAAGCTTTACCATGGAGTAAGGGGGTGAGGAACTGTACCCAGAGCCTTTGGTCAACATTATACTGTTTGCATACTCTTTCAAATATATGAATAAGAATTATCACCTTCTTGGTACTGAAGAAGAGGTTTACTTACCTTTATTGCTTCTGGGGTATGGTTATTCCCTTCCCCATTACCTCTATGACCAGAATTTCCTTTTCATGTTGCCTCTGCCTCTCATTTTCTTTGGCTTCCAAATGCAGCAGTCTGTCTGCTGATTTTAATTCCAAACTAACTCTGGATGGATTTTAAGTCCTATAATGAAAAAGGTGAATTGTCCTGTTTCTGTGGGTTGCAAATCCCCACTGCCAGACTGGTTATCCTCCTGGTTGCTGGTCTTTGATACAGCTGTGATTAAGGCTGCAACCATTTCCCCTTTAGTCAGATTGGCATGCACCGGTCCTTTGGCTTGGCACATCTCAGTCAACTGGTTCCTTGTCAGCTTGCCTTAATCCCCTGCTAACATCTTTGCCTGCTGTCCCTGTCTAACTAAGCTAACAAAAAGTAAATAAATAAAACTGTTGTGAAATGAAACTCTGAATATTAAACTTGTAGCTGCTGAGAGGACACAGATTTAGTGACAACTGCTTGCAGGCTACAGAAGTTCAATTTATATCCCCACCACTGTTTACCAATATGTGATGTCCCCTCTCTAGCCACCAATCAAGGAGGCTGAATCCTCAGCTATGGCATGGCAGAGGGACATTTACTTGGAACAAGAATGGATGCACCCAGTATTTCCAAATACAGCTCTCTGCATCAAGCACAATGTGCTTAAGAGCGCACAGGGAACACATTCAGGCTGGAGTCTAGGTTTTCTATATCTGTCTCCCACCCCAATAAGACTCTCCACTGGCAGAGCTGTAGGGTTGAGTCCTCAGCTGAGTGTCCAAACCAAGTCCTCCAGAACCCTCTCTGTGAAACCAGTGCTTTGTGTCTCTGCTCCAAGTAGCTGACATAAACACACTTTGAGATTTGATTTTCACACACACACATGTAAACACACACAAACACACACACACACACACACACACACACACACACACACACACACACACACACACACACACACACAAACAAAAACACACACACATGCACGAGCACCTGAGAAAGGCTGGCACAAATTTACTAGTTATGCCCCCTTCTGCCCAGACTATAAGGTAGGTACTCTGCCAGCAGACACCCAAAGCCAACTACTCTAAGGCTCTTGCAAGGTTACCTAATTATACTTGGTGAAATTAATATTAATACAAATGGTAATATTGACCAAACTGCCAGGCTTTCAGAAGTGGTCACAGTGTCACAAATAGGTATAAGTACTCGCAAAGGTTAAAATATTCTCTAAAGGACCAGCCACAATGAAAAGGGTAAATATATTTAATAATAAATAATAATAAAGGAACATAAAAATACTAAATATCTATTTACAATACATGCCAGAGTTTCAACAACAAATATTAAAAATAACACAGGTGGACAGGCTCACACAGTTACAGAAAAATAATACTTAACTAATCTCACTATATTTTCCTGACTGATCTAAAGAATTATTATTTCCTGGTTACTTACTAGAGCAAGGCAAGATGATGTAGGTGAGAGATCCTTCTTTGTCAGGTTACTAAAACAGAATGCAATGAGACTCTAGACTTACCTAGCATTAAATTAACATTTTTAGCAATGAATTACAGAATGACATCACATACATCTGGTCATCTAACTTCTGATGCCCATGCTTCCCCCCTTGGCTAGAAGCTGTCATGATTTAGCACCTATGTGTCAATAATGCACACGCAGAGAGCTTTGCTAAGCTCTGCTGCAGCTCCTGGAAATCATAAAACTATTTCAAACCTCCACCCTTCCAGAGTAGCAATTATTTCACCCCAATGAACCCCACTGCATCCCTCTGGCTGCATTGTGAACTGTAAAATGCATTAATTTTGGCCTAAATTAATTTAATTTCTTACTATTTTGTCAGGTGGATTGAGATTAACCCTTTCTCTTCCAGTATTCTCTATTGCAATATATACATTTCAACAGTTTCAATAATACATGTATATTTCTTCTTCTGTTCAGCAGGGCACACTGTTGGTACATTTTAACACAAGCAGCTTTACAAATACATTTTTCAACACAAACATCTGTACAAATCAGTTTGATATACAAGTGACATATAATTCTTTACAAAATTCCAGTTAGCTTTGCTGGCATATGTTAGACATCCATTGCCCTACTTCTCCTGGCATAGCTGGCAATACTTCACATCGTCACACACACGGTATACAAGGAGGAGGGGGGAGAATGCCAGACTCCTGGAGGTATACTTTAATTCCTAGTAGCTAAAATCTGGAAACTCTAACATAAGAAAATATGAAGATGGCTGATGAAAACATTCATAATAATTAAAAACAGATAAACTATGATCTTAAAACTTTGTTGATGAGATCAGTCACAATAATTTCCAAAAATCATAAAACCCAGGTAGTGTTCCAAAGCAACAAACCTTTATTGATCACAGACAAGCGATCCTCAGTAACACAAAATCAGAAATATGTTAACAATGTTAAACATATCAGCTTTTATACACTTAGAGGTAGGTGTGGAAAATATATGTATTGTTTATTTTTAAACCAGCCTGTTCGTGGCAAACAATATAAACAGGACTGTAAAATTTAAAGCAGCAAGTACCCACCCCCACACACACTACTGATTTAATCAAACTAAATCCTACTTAAGGAAAACACTACCTATCTATTTGCTACCCACATTCCAAGATCAGGTATTAAGAAAAGTATAACATATACATAAAAAGATATACATAAAAGACTTTTAACTAAAATCACTTTCAGCTAACTAATGCAATAAAGCTTTCGTCAGGTGTGTGACAAGAGCTAAAATCAAGAAAAACACGTAGCTATCTAACCATAATTATAAATATAAAAATACATCTGTCTAATAATATGTAGTAAATATCCATGTGTATTAGTGTACATAAAAAACTAAGTTATTAACAGCTCAGAAAAAATGGCAGTGCTTTGCAAAACAAAATAAATAAATAAATAAATAAATAAAACAATAACTCCACCTCCTTCCTAAAATTTACCACTTCTATCAACTCACAGTCAGTGCAGCTCCTTGATATGACTGTCAGTATTGATAAAAACAGAGGAAAATTAATTAGTGACTTATACAGGAAACCAACAAGAGTGAACTACTTAGTAGAAAAACCACCACAGACAATTAAAGTTGAAAAACCACAAACAGCAATCCAGCAACTCCTCAGAAGGAATTTATTACGAAAAGCAGTAATAGAATAAACCTCTAGCGCCTCGGCCAAAAGCCTTTAACAGAGTACACTCATTAAAAAACTCTCAGTCTATATATAACAGACCATAATTGATTAATAGAATAATTGATTAATTACATATATTACAAGCTTTTAAACCATAATACTTAAAACAATATATTCATATTTACATATTTACACAAAACTTTTCCAGAAGCATTCTTGATTTAATCCCACAGGAGACATAGTATTAAATTTCAGTATCAAGAATGCTTCTTTCTTTCTTAATAACTGTTTCACTTGTTCATCACCCATAAATTTATTACAAACAACCCTATCTAAAATTGTTGTCTCAAAGCCATCCAGACTGCCATTATGTATTTCATTAAAATGTATGGCTACAGGACTAGTTATTTTATTATTCCTAACGTCCCTTATATGTTCTTTTATTCTACAGGAGAATTGTCTTTTAGTTTCACCTATATAGAATTTGTTACATGTGCATTTAATAGCATATATAACTCTCTGACTTTTACAAGTAAAACAGTCATTTGTCTCAAAATTCTTATTATTAATTTTATCAAAACGTCGAGTAACATATCTACAAATCGTACATTTTCCGCACACTATTGTGCCTTTTTCTTTTATTCTATCCTCAGCTGTGGCATGGCAGAGGGACATTTACTTGGAACAAGAATGGATGCACCCAGTATTTCCAAATACAGCTCTCTGCATCAAGCACAATGTGCTTAAGAGCGCACAGGGAACACATTCAGGCTGGAGTCTAGGTTTTCTATATCTGTCTCCCACCCCAATAAGACTCTCCACTGGCAGAGCTGTAGGGTTGAGTCCTCAGCTGAGTGTCCAAACCAAGTCCTCCAGAACCCTCTCTGTGAAACCAGTGCTTTGTGTCTCTGCTCCAAGTAGCTGACATAAACACACTTTGAGATTTGATTTTCACACACACACATATAAACACACACACAAACACACACATACACACACACACACACACACACACACACACACACACACACACACACACACAAACAAACAAAAACACACACACATGCACGAGCACCTGAGAAAGGCTGGCACAAATTTACTAGTTATGCCCCCTTCTGCCCAGACTATAAGGTAGGTACTCTGCCAGCAGACACCCAAAGCCAACTACTCTAAGGCTCTTGCAAGGTTACCTAATTATACTTGGTGAAATTAATATTAATACAAATGGTAATATTGACCAAACTGCCAGGCTTTCAGAAGTGGTCACAGTGTCACAAATAGGTATAAGTACTCGCAAAGGTTAAAATATTCTCTAAAGGACCAGCTGCAATGAAAAGGGTAAATATATTTAATAATAAATAATAATAAAGGAACATAAAAATACTAAATATCTATTTACAATACATGCCAGAGTTTCAACAACAAATATTAAAAATAACACAGGTGGACAGGCTCACACAGTTACAGAAAAATAATACTTAACTAATCTCACTATATTTTCCTGACTGATCTAAAGAATTATTATTTCCTGGTTACTTACTAGAGCAAGGCAAGATGATGTAGGTGAGAGATCCTTCTTTGTCAGGTTACTAAAACAGAATGCAATGAGACTCTAGACTTACCTAGCATTAAATTAACATTTTTAGCAATGAATTACAGAATGACATCACATACATCTGGTCATCTAACTTCTGATGCCCATGCTTCCCCTTGGCTAGAAGCTGTCATGATTTAGCACCTATGTGTCAATAATGCACACGCAGAGAGCTTTGCTAAGCTCTGCTGCAGCTCCTGGAAATCATAAAACTATTTCAAACCTCCACCCTTCCAGAGTAGCAATTATTTCACCCCAATGAACCCCACTGCATCCCTCTGGCTGCATTGTGAACTGTAAAATGCATTAATTTTGGCCTAAATTAATTTAATTTCTTACTATTTTGTCAGGTGGATTGAGATTAACCCTTTCTCTTCCAGTATTCTCTATTGCAATATATACATTTCAACAGTTTCAATAATACATGTATATTTCTTCTTCTGTTCAGCAGGGCACACTGTTGGTACATTTTTAACACAAGCAGCTTTACAAATACATTTTTCAACACAAACATCTGTACAAATCAGTTTGATATACAAGTGACATATAATTCTTTACAAAATTCCAGTTAGCTTTGCTGGCATATGTTAGACATCCATTGCCCTACTTCTCCTGGCATAGCTGGCAATACTTCACATCGTCACACACACGGTATACAAGGAGGAGGGGGGAGAATGCCAGACTCCTGGAGGTATACTTTAATTCCTAGTATCTAAAATCTGGAAACTCTAACATAAGAAAATATGAAGATGGCTGATGAAAACATTCATAATAATTAAAAACAGATAAACTATGATCTTAAAACTTTGTTGATGAGATCAGTCACAATAATTTCCAAAAATCATAAAACCCAGGTAGTGTTCCAAAGCAACAAACCTTTATTGATCACAGACAAGTGATCCTCAGTAACACAAAATCAGAAATATGTTAACAATGTTAAACATATCAGCTTTTATACACTTAGAGGTAGGTGTGGAAAATATATGTATTGTTTATTTTTAAACCAGCCTGTTCGTGGCAAGCAATATAAACAGGACTGTAAAATTTAAAGCAGCAAGTACCCACCCCCACACACTACTGATTTAATCAAACTAAATCCTACTTAAGGAAAACACTACCTATCTATTTGCTACCCACATTCCAAGATCAGGTATTAAGAAAAGTATAACATATACATAAAAAGATATACATAAAAGACTTTTAACTAAAATCACTTTCAGCTAACTAATGCAATAAAGCTTTCGTCAGGTGTGTGACAAGAGCTAAAATCAAGAAAAACACGTAGCTATCTAACCATAATTATAAATATAAAAATACATCTGTCTAATAATATGTAGTAAATATCCATGTGTATTAGTGTACATAAAAAACTAAGTTATTAACAGCTCAGAAAAAATGGCAGTGCTTTGCAAAACAAAATAAATAAATAAATAAATAAAACAATAACTCCACCTCCTTCCTAAAATTTACCACTTCTATCAACTCACAGTCAGTGCAGCTCCTTGATATGACTGTCAGTATTGATAAAAACAGAGGAAAATTAATTAGTGACTTATACAGGAAACCAACAAGAGTGAACTACTTAGTAGAAAAACCACCACGGACAATTAAAGTTGAAAAACCACAAACAGCAATCCAGCAACTCCTCAGAAGGAATTTATTACGAAAAGCAGTAATAGAATAAACCTCTAGCGCCTCGGCCAAAAGCCTTTAACAGAGTACACTCATTAAAAAACTCTCAGTCTATATATAACAGACCATAATTGATTAATAGAATAATTGATTAATTACATATATTACAAGCTTTTAAACCATAATACTTAAAACAATATATTCATATTTACATATTTACACAAAACTTTTCCAGAAGCATTCTTGATTTAATCCCACAGGAGACATAGTATTAAATTTCAGTATCAAGAATGCTTCTTTCTTTCTTAATAACTGTTTCACTTGTTCATCACCCATAAATTTATTAAAAACAACCCTATCTAAAATTGTTGTCTCAAAGCCATCCAGACTGCCATTATGTATTTCATTAAAATGTATGGCTACAGGACTAGTTATTTTATTATTCCTAACGTCCCTTATATGTTCTTTTATTCTACAGGAGAATTGTCTTTTAGTTTCACCTATATAGAATTTGTTACATGTGCATTTAATAGCATATATAACTCTTTGACTTTTACAAGTAAAACAGTCATTTGTCTCAAAATTCTTATTATTAATTTTATCAAAACGTCGAGTAACATATCTACAAATCGTACATTTTCCGCACACTATTGTGCCTTTTTCTTTTATTCTATCTACTATCTCTAATTTCGGCCTTTGGAACCTACTATGCACTATAAAATCTTTAATATTTCTTCCCCTATTGAAAGAAAACAAGAGTTTTTTCTGTTGCAGGCAATCTACTTCCTTTTTAGAAGTATTCCAACTAGATTTAATTATATCAATAATTTCCTCTGATATTACTGAATACGTAGTGGTAAAGTAAATATTCCTATCATGCTCCCTTCTATTACTCTTCTTATAATATGTCAAACTATATTTTTCATTTGTGCTATCCAGCACTTTACTTAAACTTTCTTTTAAATTCATTTCATCATACCCTCTTTTTTTAAATCTCTGAAAACTATCATATAATTCAACATTTCTGTCTCTAATCTCACTGCATAATCTCTTTATTCTATTAAACTCAGTATATGGGATAGATTTAATAGTATGTAAAGGATGAAAACTTTCCCCATGCAATATATTATTACTTTCTGGAAATTTTCTATGTATTTTGGAAATTACCTTATGTTGGTAACTATCCCCTATCAATTCCATATCCAGAAAGTTAACCTTATTACTTTTCTGTAATCCATCAAATTTTATTCCCATACTATTAACTTGTATTTGATTTATAAATTGATCAACTAACTCACTACCCCCTTTACAAATGAAAATGAGATCGTCTATGTATCTATAATATTTGATTACATGTTTACAAAAAAACTTATTGGTATAAATATAACAGTGTTCAAACAAGCCCATAAATATATTGGCATAACAAGGGGCAAAATGAGCCCCCATCGCTGTTCCCTGTTTTTGCCTATATAAATGCCCATCAAATTCAAATATATTATTCTGTAAACACATCATAAGTAATTCTACCATATATTCCACCAAGGGACTATCACCTAAAAAGTGTCTTATAGCTCTAATGCCATCCATATGTTTAATATTTGTATAAAGACTAACTACATCTATTACTATAAAGAACATTTCCTCATTCCATTTAACTTGTTTTACTACTGACAAAAATTCAAAAACATCCTTTACATAAGAAGGTAATTTTTTTACTATTGGCACTAAGAATTCATGTAACAGACATGAGATGTTATTCAAAAAACTCCCACTAGCTGAAACAATAGGGCGACCTGGTGGATTCACCAGATCTTTGTGAATCTTTGGCAGACAGTAAAAGCATGGCATTCTCGGATTTTTTATGGCAAATTTGTCTTTTACATCCTTGCCTGAAAAATAATGCAATCTGTTGCCCTTTTCCAATAATGCAATGTACATAACTTGGGCTTTCTCATATTCCGATATATCTATGCACTGATAGACTGTGCTATCATTCAAATGCTTGTAACACATTGATAGATATTGAGTATAGTTCATAAGAACTAACTTCCCACCTTTATCAGATGGTTTAAATACCATTTGTGCATTTTTACTTAGATCATTTAAACCATGCCACTCATTTATATTTAAATTATATTTTACACCTTTTTTCTTTTGACTTATAAACTTATCATAAGCTATTTGTATGTTAAGATTTAAAAATTTATCTAAACATTGTATAGTCTCATTGTTGCAATAGGGAACAAAACCACTTTTAACTTGTATATTATCAGTATTCAGCTTACAGTATGCATTACTACAAGTAAATTCATCTTCTTCCATAGACCAACACGAATAAAAACTATCATTTGAGCTACTACTATATTCATTTACATCATAATTTTCGTTATCATTCACATTTCCTTTAGAAAAAAAATGTATTAGCTTTAACTTCCGTATAAAACGAAAAATATCACTTTTCAGTTCATGTAGTCTAGGGAACACCGTAGGTATATACTTTAACCCTTTAGTTAACACAGACATCTGAGCATTAGATAGCTCAAACCCTGATAAATTCACTACATACTCACATACTGACAAACAATTAGAACTACTAGTCCCATTTGCCTCGTTTACTTGTCCGTTGAAACGTGCGTTGCTCTGGATAATAACCTTGTGCTGTCCCATTCCAGCTTCGTTTTCTACCTCTAAAACCTCCACGAAACGAATTCAAGTACATATTGTTCCCCGCTGGCGGTAAATACGGAAAGTCTTCATCTGTGTCTCCCTCCGTTACTGAAGTCATACTTTCCCCTGACGTAAACGCCCTTTTCGCCGTGTTCTGAACCGACTTCTTCTGCTGTTCAAACTGAACGTGTTGTTTCCGTCCCTTTGGATTGGTTGCCACTAGGAACGCCCTTTTATTATCGTAATCGCGTATGTCGCGTATCAATTTGTTCTTCTTTCTATCAATCAATTCTTTTTCGTAACTAACCAGCTGCTCATTGGTTTTCACCAAAAAACATTGCAGTTCTTCATGTGAAATCATGTTTGTAATATCCTGACATAACCCTTTGATCTCTTCTTTTAGTTTCTGTCTCTTAAAGAGATCACGCTCAACTAAAATATGAACCCACTCTAAGCTGCAATTATGAGCAGCGGCTATCCACCTCTCATGAAACACCCGCTCTTCAGATACAGTTAAATCAAACGGTGTGGAGGGGTTTTTGGTGGCTCTTAACCCCCGAGGAGTAATTTCTAACTCCTCATATCTCTGCATACTTTGCGAATTTAAAAATGTAGCAGTTTCTTTAAAGAGCAACTTCTCCATCCGTGACAACATTTCCGATACTTCAGGGTTATGAAAGGTGTCTACTTTTTTACCAATTTTCGAAAAAGGATTTTGGTTCCATAGCTTTCTATCCTTAGTCCATTTATTCAACACCCCATTGTCTCTTTCATTTATACTGACTCCTTCATTGCGAACAAATCCATTACATGTAGAATTCGACCCAGCTGCAACCTCTACACTTGTAGGTGCACTGTCCATAGATTTAGGTAAAATCTCATAAAACTATTTTAAACCTCCACCCTTCCAGAGTAGCAATTATTTCACCCCAATAAACCCCACCGCATCCCTCTGGCTGCATTGTGAACTGTAAAATGCAATAATTTTGGCCTAAATTAATTTAATTTCTTACTATTTTCCTAGTCAGGTGGATTGAGATTAACCCTTTCTCTTCCAGTATTCTCTATTGCAATATATACATTTTAACAGTTTCAATAATACATGTATATTTCTTCTTCTGTTCAGCAGGGCACACTGTTGGTACATTTTTAACACAAGCAGCTTTACAAATACATTTTTCAACACAAACATCTGTACAAATCAGTTTGATATACAAGTGATATATAATTCTTTACAAAATTCCAGTTAGCTTTGCTGGCATATGTTAGACATCCATTGCCCTGCTTCTCCTGGCATAGCTGGCAATACTTCACATCGTCACACACACGGTATACAAGGAGGAGGGGGGAGAATCCCAGACTCCTGGAGGTATACTTTAATTCCTAGTAGCTAAAATCTGGAAACTCTAACATAAGAAAATATGAAGATGGCTGATGAAAACATTCATAATAATTAAAAACAGATAAACTATGGTCTTAAAACTTTGTTGATGAGATCAGTCACAATAATTTCCAAAAATCATAAAACCCAGGTAGTGTTCCAAAGCAACAAACCTTTATTCATCACAGACAAGTGATCCTCAGTAACACAAAATCAGAAATATGTTAACAATGTTAAACATATCAGCTTTTATACACTTAGAGGTAGGTGTGGAAAATATATGTATTGTTTATTTTTAAACCAGCCTATTCGTGGCAAACAATATAAACAGGACTGTAAAATTTAAAGCAGCAAGTACCCACCCCCACACACTACTGATTTAATCAAACTAAATCCTACTTAAGGAAAACACTACCTATCTATTTGCTACCCACATTCCAAGATCAGGTATTAAGAAAAGTATAACATATACATAAAAAGATATACATAAAAGACTTTTAACTAAAATCACTTTCAGCTAACTAATGCAATTAAGCTTTCGTCAGGTGTGTGACAAGAGCTAAAATCAAGAAAAACACGTAGCTATCTAACCATAATTATAAATATAAAAATACATCTGTCTAATAATATCTAATAAATATCCATCTATGTGTATTAGTGTACATAAAAAACTAAGTTATTAATAGCTAAGAGAAAATGGCAGTGCTTTGCAAAACAAAATAAATAAATAAAACAATAACTCCACCTCCTTCCTGAAATTTACCACTTCTATCAACTCACAGTCAGTGCAGCTCCTTGATATGACTGTCAGTATTGATAAAAACAGAGGAAAATTAATTAGTGACTTATACAGGAAACCAACAAGAGTGAACTACTTACCTCACAGAGATAGTATGCATCCAGTAAATACTAAGCACAATGTAATAAAATCACAAGGCTACAGATTAACATGCATTACCACAGATTTAGCCCTTTTTCTCAAAAATATGAATGATCTTGAAAATTATTTCTTAACCAGATTATATCATTCATATGAATCAAACATGTTACGTATGATCCTCGATCTTATTAGAGATTTTAAAACTAACAATGGCCCTATGTGGAATAGACCTTTTGGTAGAATTATGCTACTAGGCCACCCTAACCCAAAAGAAGAGAAAAGTAAGGACAGTCGCATTCTAACTTACACCTGGGATTTCAATGCAATTAAAGGTATTATTAAGGAGAACTGGTCCATCCTCACTGACAGTCAGCAGCTTGTAAGGGTTTTAGGAGATTGTGAAGATTGGGGGAAGATGGGCGAATGCTGTCAGCCTAGTCAAATAGAATTTGTTACATAATTCTATCATTTGTAGAAATAAATGTAAAATACAGGCTTGTGTTCTTAAATGAAAGAAAACACTGTAAAATGTGAACTTTAAGATTGTTGCAACATTGCCATCTGCTGTAAGGAAAACTAAGACAAGCATTTCAAATGTTCTTTGAAGTAAAATTATTTAAATAGTCATGCTGAAGAGGCTGGCTGAACACATTCTTTCTATTGTCTTAACTTAAGGAATAATTGCTAGAGTGTAGATGTGAAATGTCTTTTATTGTTGTAGTTTCCTGAGCAGGTGTTAAATTGCTAAATAATGCAGTTTGCTGGCCTGGGAACTCCAAACTAAGTGTCAAAATGATGTAATGTGTATACTGGGAAAACCTAAGTGCCAAAATGATGTAATTTGGGAGGGCCTAGCAAAGATGTTTGTTAGTGAGTTTAAAAACTATTTTTCAGAAAGAGACTGTGAGCATTTTGATCTTGATATCTAACTTAACAGCACTTTGTCTGTTGTCTTATGTAAGTAGTGTCTTAGAAGTACGTTTTCTTGTAGTAATAGCTAAGAACTTAGAAGAAAGTTAGACAAGTGTTTTTCTGTTATATCAGAACTTTCCTACTGTATTGTTTTCAGTTTCTGTGTGATCTCTGAGCTCTTAGGTATCACTGTGGTGTAGTAGCATTGTCTTGTGTTTTTAATTATTTATTATTAAATATTTTAAAAACCTTTACCTGTGGCTGATTTGTGTAGAGATAAGTAAGCTCTAGAGTACATTGCATATTTATAGAGTTTATTGTAATAAGCCTCTCTAATAAGCCTTAGACTGAATAGTCACATTACCAATTGGATAATAATATTGCACAGTAATAATTGGACACCCTTTTAAGGGCCTTTGGGTAGCTGATAAGTATTAGCTGGTGGTGGCAAAAATGACTACCGTATAGTCTGGGTAAAGGGACACAGCTGGAGAATCTGTGTCAACCTTTCCCAGGAGTGTCTGTGAAGTTGTATAAATACTTATCTCAAAGTGTGTGTGGTGTGTCAGCTACCTGGGCAGGGACATGAAGCACTGGTGGTAGAGGGTACTGGAGGTTAGCTTGCCAGCTAGGCTGAGATCTGGACCCTGTAGCTGTGCCAGTGGGGAGTTTTATTGGGGACCTGGAGAGCAAGGGAGTAACCAGCCCCAGACTGACTGTGATCTCTGTGGGCACTTAAGGAAAATTGTACTTTACTGCATGTATTTGTTATCCTTTCCTCTTATATGAGACGCCCTCCCTGGTGTTAGTGGTGAGGATTGAAGCTCCTTGATTGCTGGGCCAGGGCATGGTCATTACATTTCTGGTGGCAGTGGTTGGGATAAGATATCCTCACATTTGTGGTTCACAGTGGTTGGTATTAGATATCCTCACTTGTGGTTTGCAGTGGTGTGGGTAGAGTGAATCTTGTAGCTTATGTACAGTGATCTCTAAAGGTGTTTTGTACTCTAAATCAACAACGCTGTGTATACTCAGAGTTCAGATCACAATTGTTTTATTTCTTTTGTTAGCTTAGTTAGTCAGGGTGAGCAGGCAGCATATCAGCACAGGAGTATGGAAAGCTGACAAGGAGCCAGCTGGTGGAGATGTGCCAGGCTAGGGGACTGGTGCAAGGCAACTTGACTAAGGCAGACCTGATTGCAGCCTTGGTTACAGCTGCATCAGAAAACAGCATCCAGGAGGACAATCAGACTGGCAGTGGAGATACAATATCCTCAGAGAATGAACAGCTCAACCTTTCTGCGAAGGACAATCAGACTGGCAGTGGAGATACAATATCCTCGGAGAATGGACAGCTCAACCTTTCTGCAGTGGACTTAAAACTCCAGCTGGAGCTAAAGAGAATTGAGTTGGAGGCCAGGCGTTTGGAGATAGAAGCCAAAGAAAAGGAGCATTAGAGGATGCATGAGAGGGAAATGCTGGCTCTTCACCAGAGTCATGGAGGTAATGGGGAAGGGAGTAACTGGACCCCAGAAGCACAACAGGTCAGTACATTTCTTCCACAATTTAAAGAGGGGGATAATTTTGATAGTTTCAGTCACATGTTTGAAAGGGTATGCAAACAGTATAGTGTTGACCAAAGGCTCTGGGTACAGTTCCTGACCCCCTTACTTCATGGGAAAGCTGTAACTTGTATATCACAAATGCCTGACTCTGTCTGTTTTGATTATACTGCTGTAATAAAATGTCTATTAGAATGTTTTAAGCTAACACATGAAATGTATAGGAAAAAGTTACGTGAGCATAGACGTAAGGCAAATGAAAATGTATGTGAATATGTTGCTGAACTGAGCACTTATTTTTATAGCTGGGTGAGTGGATGTCAGGTCACCACTTTTGAAGGACTGGCAGACCTTTTGGTGAGGGAAAAAGCCCTTAGAACTTTGCCTGAGGACATGAGGATCTGGTTAGCTGATAGACAATGGCTACTTCAGATGAGTTGGGGAAGAAGAGAGACCTATACCTGGCAAGCAGGGCAGCCCTGCACAGGAAGGGGACCCCCAGTGCTGCTCAAGGGTCTAAAGGAACCCATGGTGGGAAGCACAGACTGTCCCAACAGAATCTGCCAGTAGAAGGGGAAGCCACTAGTCCAGGTACACATCCAGGACTTAGGGTGAAATGTTTTGAATGCAACCAGTGGGGCCATGTGGCATACAGGAGGCAAGGTGGGGAACTAAAGGTGAGGGAGCTAGTAAGTGGGAAAGACAAAATGCCAATAATAGGTTGTCTTGAGACAACAGGGGCATGGAAGTACCATCTTGTAGATGTCCTGAGAGGGAAGGATTTGGATGAGGCAGTACCATGTACTTATGCAGTTATACGCAGTGAGGCTAGGAGACAAGCATGTGGGTCTGGTAGCCTGGGGGATACCCAGACAGACTGCATACTTGCAGCCAGGACTGCTGAGGTGGTTACTTCAGGGAGGGAGCTAATTTGCAGCAGTGAGACTGAAGATGAGCCACAGCTGCTTGTGGGTACCGATGTTCACTTGGACAGGGTAACTGCAAAGGTAGAGGTGAGTAGTAGTACCCAGGCTGACGATGAGGCACCACTGTCAAAGGATGCCAGACTTCATGTGGAAGGGGAGCTGGGAAGGGTTACAAGGAGAGAGTTGAGACAGGCTCAGCTCTCAGATCCTACATTGCAAGGCCTGAGGCAGGTAGCTAGGGAGGCACCTGATTCTCAAGGGAAGGAGGAATCTGTATACTGGGACAAAGGGTTACTATACAGAGAGTGGACCCCTGAGGGAGGGCTAGAAGGTGAGAGAGTACAGCAGTTGGTAGTGCCTAGAGCCTACCATCTGGTGCTTCTAGCCATAGCCCATGATATTCCCTTTGCAGGTCATATGGGCATAAAACATACAAAGAAGTGTATTATGTAAAACTTCTATTGGCCTGGAATTTACAGAGATGTAACAGGGTACTGCAGGACCTGTGAGCAGTGCCAAAAGGTAGGCAAGGCAGGAGACAGGATGAGAGCTCCTTTGATGCCTTTGCCTGTGATTGAGGAGCCATTTCAGGGGGTAGCTATGGATATTGTGGGTCCTCTGAGTACCCCAAGTTCCACATGGAAAATGTATATCCTAGTGGTAGTGGAGTATGCTACACTATACCCTGAGGCAGTGGCTTTGTCCTCCATTGAGGCAGAGAAGGTGGCAAATGCTTTGTTAGAGATTTTCAGCAAGGTAGGTTTCCTAAAAGAAATACTGTCTGACAGAGGTGCCAATTGCATGTCAGACCTGCTGGCTTGTTTGTGGAAGTCTTGTGGGATGAAGCACATGAAGACCACCCCCTACCATCCCCAAACTAATGGTCTTGTTGAGAGGTGAAACTCTACAATCAAGTTCATGCTACGGGCGTTTGCAGATCAGTTTAAGAGGGAGTGGGACAAATATTTGCCCAATCTGTTGTTTGCTTACAGAGAGGTTCCCCAGGAAGCCACAGGTTTTTCACCCTTTGAGTTGCTGTATGGGCATAGGGTGAGGGGATCTCTAGATTTAATTTGAGATGAGTGGGAAGGTGAGTGTGATTGTGGCATATGTCCTAAACCTCAGGACAAGGCTCAGGGAACTCATGGGCTTGGCCCAGGTGAACCCGGCAGAAGCTCAACAACAGCTGGAGAATCTGTGTCAACCTTTCCCAGGAGTGTCTGTGAAGTTGTATAAATACTTATCTCAAAGTGTGTGTGGTGTGTCAGCTACCTGGGCAGGCACACAAAGCATTGGTGGGACAGAGAGGATACTGGAGGTTAGCTTGCCAGCTAGGCTAAGATCTGGACCCTATAGCTGTGCCAGTGGGGAGTCTTATTGGGAACCTGGAAAGCAAGGGAGCAACCAGCCCCAGACTGACTGTGATCTCTGTGTGCACTTAAGGGAAATTGTACTTTACTGTGTGTATTTGTTATCCTTTCATCTTATATGAGACACCATCCCTGGTATTAGTGGTGAGGATTGAGGCTCCTTGATTGTTGGACCAGGGCACGGTCATCACAGAAATCACCCTACTTTTGTATATAAAAAGAGAAGAAGCATACGTAGCTATGTGGAAAAGAAAAAATAAGGAACACCAGCATGACTTGAGCTCTAAAATCTGTGGGCCACCTAACTGCTCTTTCTGTGAGTACTTGATGGAGTGCGACTCATTTGAGTGCCCTTATCTTAAAAACATGGTGAAATCTTCAGCAGGTGGTAACTGTAATACTGAAACAGTTGTATATAGTTCCAAGTGTAATGACTACCCTGTATTTTATGTGGGTAAGATTATAAATAAACTGAAAAGCAGGATTTCAGGTCATTTTTCTGACATCAGATATAAATGTCAGAGGAACACCTTATCCAAACACTTATAGAACATCCCAGACATTCTGTTTTTAAATAAATCATTCTGGATTGTGTGGATATGGATGAGTTTAAAGGGGACGTCAATGGTGTGTTAGAGAAAAAAGAGCTATGTTGACTGTTGAAATTTGTATGCATTCAGAAAACCAGGACTTAACTACTATTGCTATATTAAAAGTGTGCTGAATTTACGTTAGCTGCCACACAATCTATAAAGTTTTTAGATAATTTTTTGAGGAATATTTTTATGTATTAAATATATACTAAATAATAATAAAATGATGTGTATAATGTGTATATATACATATATATATATATATATATATATATATATATATATATATATATATATATATATATATATATATATATACATATATATATATATAGTTTCACTTCATATCGTCGAAAGCTCATTTCATCGAATTTCAAAACAGCGAGACCAAATCATCGAAAACTCATAACATCGAATCTCAAATTACTGAAAACTACAAAGCAACTACAAATAACATCCCACAGAGTTTTTACTACATTTATGCAGGGGTTCCAAGCCCCCCTGCACCCCCCCACCCCTGTACATTAAATATACCAACTCCAAGGTCACATTACAGTGGTGGAAAAAGGTAATTTCCTAACCCCACTGTAATGCGACCTTGGAGTTGGTATATTTAATTTTCTGGGGGTGTGGGGGCGGAGCCCCCAACTTGGGGGGTGTAAGGGGGCTTGCCCCCCTGCATAAACGTAGTAAACAGTGTCTGGGATGTTATTTCTAGTTGCTTTGTAGTTTTCAATGATTTGAGATTCGATGTTATGAGTTTTTGACAATTTGAGTTTTCGATTATTTGGTCTCGCTATTTTGAAATTCGATGAAATGAGCTTTCAACAATATGAAGTGAAACCATATATGTATATATATATATATATATATATATATATATATATATATATATATATATGTGTGTGTGTACACATATATATATATATATATATATATATATATATATATATATATATATATATATATATATATATATGTGTGTGTGTGTGTGTGCGTTTAATTACTTTATTCTCAATTCTGCTTTGATTACATTTCTTGCATCACACAAGAGTTTTAAATGGTAAATTCAAAATGCACATTTTTAATGCCGCTATTACCATGTAATATTGGTATAATTCCCCCATTTACCATACTGGTGAACCCTATGCACATTCATGCACACACCTGAACACATTTACTGTTTTCTTTCTTTCTTTCTTTCTTTCTTTCTTTCTTTCTTTCTTGTGTGTGTGTGCGTTTCTATTAGTTTTGACTGTATAAACATGTTTTGGGGCTATAAACATAAAAGCTGTCATGACAGTTTTTTTTTGCAATGCACTGCTAGTTTTTCTGAGGTGTTAATAGTTTACTTTTTATGCTCACTAATACACGTAAATGGATATTTACTAGATATTTAATTAGACAGATGTATTTTTATATTTATAGTGTTCTGGTTTGATTGTGCTTATGGTTACATAGCTATATGTTTTTCTTGATTTTAGTTTTTGTCACGGATCTGACGAAGACTTTATTGCATTTCTTAGCTGAAAGCGATTTTAGATAAAAGTCTTTTTATTTATATCTTTTTATGTCCATGTTATGCTTTTCTTAATATCTGATCTTGGTATGTGTGTTGCAAATAGATAGGTAGTGTTTTCCTTAATTAGGATTTAGTTTGATCTAATTAGTAGTAGTGTGTGTGTGGTCGTGTACTTGCTGTTCTAAAATTCACTTTTATGACCCTGTTTATATTGTTTGCCATGAATAGGCTGGTTTAAAATTAAACAATATGTATACTTTACACACCTATTTCTAAGTATATAAAAGTTGATATGTTTAACATTGTTAAAATAGTTCTAATTTTTTTGTTACTGAGGATCCTTTGTCTGTGACAAATAAAGGTCATTACTCTGGAATACTACCTGGGTTTTATGATTTGTAGAAATTATTATGACTGATCTCATCAGCCGCGGTGGTGCAGCGGTAGCGTTGTCGCCTCACAGCAAGAGGTTCTCCCGTTTGAGTCTCGGCTGGAGCGCCTTCTGTGTGGAGTCTGCATGTCCTCTTCGCAGTTGAGTGGCGTTCGAAAGACATGCGTGAATGGGTGTGCCTTCATTGAACGTTGGGCATCGAGCTGGCACCTCGGCACCATGACAATCTACTGCCAATCATTAGTGGACCAGAGTTCAGCTTTGGCAACCGCTAACCGGGAAAAGCTGAAGGAACAACAACATTATGACTGATCTCATCAATGACGTTTTAGGATCACTAGTTCCGCTTTTTTTTTTACTTTTTCCTCAACACTCGTGGTGGTCAGGTTGGAACTAGACAGATTCCTGTGCTTGTTCATTTTTTACATTCATAATAATTACCGACTCAAGATATACATACATGATTTACGAATACATAAAATGCAGCAAAACACAGAAGTTTCAGTTTGTAATGGTTGCTTCTAATTTATTGCAGCAGTGTCAGAAATGTTTACTAAATTGCTGATTTAAGGAATTCCTTTCAAATACTAATATAAAGGAGTGCAATAACTGTGTTTCAGTGCATATTAATCACTTACATTAACTCTCATCTCACTGTTCAGGATACTAATTCATTCTTTCATCCCAACTGACAGTAATAGTTATTGAAAGTATCCCAACACAAATTGTTTCAGAAATTAGTTTGCCTAGGGATACATGAAGCTTGACTATCTTGGTTCTCCAACTATCTCTTAAATAGGCAAAAGCAGCAAAATGGCAAAATGACATCTTTTTCCTTCCCATTACAGTGGATGACCCTCCAGAATCCATTTTAGGTCACATGTCATTCAATATATTCATTAATGATCTCCGTGTAGCTTCTAAACAAGCCATCATAATATAGTATGTAGAAGATACAATAATCATTTGTTCTGATAACAGCATAGATAAACTAAAACAAGTCACCAAGTAATCTTTTTCCACCATGGAGGCCTGGCTGCCTGATACACAGCTGTTCCTTAACCCTAAAAGAAAAAAAAAGATCCTATTTATCCCAAACCATTCAACTGACTACAAAAATAATTTCAAAATCACTTCTTCGAACAACAGCATAGAAATAATAAGTCAGACTAAGCTTCTAGGAGTCAATGTTGATGAAAGCTTAACATCAGACCACCACATAAAACAAGCAGTAAAAATCACCCACCAAAAGTGCACGCTATAGAGTCAAACAATACTTCACAGAGAGTGTCAGAAAAAAGTATTACTTAATCTCTTTTTATCCTTATACTACTTCACACTGATCCCATCTTGATTACCCACAATCCACTTAACTCTCGCTCTTTGAACAGTGCTGTAATAAGGTGGTGAAATTTGCTGCCAATCATTATAGGACACCGCCATCTGGCCTTAAATAAACTTCAGTGGCTAGTGCTAAGGTATTACCTTGCTGTTTCTCAGCTATTCGTTTCCCATAAACTCATCAATTTTCCAAATGCCCTTGTTTCAAAATATTCTCCAACACTATAACCCAAGTGGACAGCTGAAATCCACAGACAAAATGTTATTAACTGTGACAAAAGCAAACAAGTCAGCTGGAGACTCTTTGTACTCCTTTTCCTGACCAAAATTTCGAACTCCCTCATTCTCACTCTAAGAAGCCCAGTAAATGCCAACTCTTAAGGTACAAACAAGAAAATCCATAAAGGATACTTGGCTCTGTATATGCACAACTCCTAGATGATACATTTCCTCCTCCTTAATTTCTTCTATTCGTTTGAAGCACTATACACTTAGTTATTGGTCCAAAATCTCCTCCTTGTCCTCTGCCTCTCCCTTTTCTTCCTTCTACCATCTAAAACATTCATTCTCATTTTTTAATACTAATCCTTCACTTTTCTCTCCCCTTCTATGAAATACATTCCACAGCTCTTTAAATGCTGCTGCTACTAATTAATGATACTCTATTTAAATGTTGTATATTTGTTGATTACTTGTATACCTCTGTTTACTGTGTTCTTTATGTAATTTATTTCTCCAAGTTTTTCTCCCTAGAAACAAGTTCATAGCTCATTACATAATGCTGCTATTAATTAATGATACTTTGTTTACATTTTGAATATTTGTTTATTACTTGTATAATGCTATGATCTTTATGTAATTTTGGAAATTTTCTGGAGATTTTCTGTCCGAGCCTCCACTGAAAAGAGGCAACTTTCTGTCCATTCAGACCATCCCAGTTAACAAATCCAATAAATAAATAAACAAATAAATAACAATCCCTGGGATTCAATAAAGCTTACACGGAGTGTAAGAATAGTGCAGCTGCTCCTGCATGGAATATTGCCATGGAGTGATCCAGTAAACAAGCCTGGGGACGTGCACGAGCTTGGCAGCACTAGTCTTGCACGGACACCACTGAATAATTACCTCATTTCCTGGTGAAAACCATGCAAATGAGGTGAATTAGTGAATCAGTAAGCAGGCAGGCATCCGTGCAAGAATAGTGTTACCTGCAGAAATGTATTCGGCTACTAGCCGAATACATGTCTGCAAAAATCAAAATGGAGGCATGGCAGCTCAAATAAAAGCATGTATTATATTCTTTAAGCATGCCAATGGCCAAATATATAGCCATTGGCATGGAAAAGTGTTGCAAAATTATAAAAATTAAAGTTTTTTTTTTTTTTGGCGATCTTGACTGTCTAAGCATAGGGCAACGGCACGCAAACCTGATCATTCCAAAAATATTTTAAAAAAGTTGAAAAGGCAATTTGAAGCAAAATCTGCATTTTTGCCATTATAGTCTATGGCATGCAGAATCAAAGTAATACCAGGGAACAGTGGTTGCTAAGGGGAAAGGCTCTGGTGTAGTGCAGCAACTAGGGATTAAGGCAGTGGGGTATGCTAATGAGGGAAATTTACTGAATTACAAAAAGATTCTAAGTGCCAAACTGCACCTAACCGTGAAGGTGCTATAAGGCAGTGGTGTAAGTAGAAAGAGCAGCAGACATGAAAAGGGGGTATGTCATGCTTGGTGTAAGCACATTGGAGCTCCACGGCTCCCAGATAAGCTTAGCTAAGCACAGCTAAGCAAGGGCATGTGTCTGAGGCTGTATTGACTTATTCCATGAAATGGAGAGTGGGTTCATGTCTAGAGAGGGCCATTTCTCATTGTTTACATTAGCTAAATGGGTTTGCGCGACACGCGCCAGGTTTAAAAAAAAAAAAAACGGAAATAGCAGGACTGTTTACATTTGGGAACCAGATTTGCACGGCATGCCTTGGGGCTTAAAAGAAGTGAAAATGGGAAGGGGAAAAAGAAAAAAAAAAGTAAAATAGCAGAATAAAAGCAATCAAGTACAAATAACATAGCTGGCAGGTGGAATGCATCATAGTCAGCCAATCATACAGGGAACATCTACAGCACAACAGTATAAATTATGGAAACACCTTACAGTCTGTTTTTTCCCACAAACTCTGCACCATTGGTGTACACATGCGGGGGAATTTTAACCGAAAAAATGTTAGGGACTGCCATTGCTTTGATCTATTAGTATGTGCTAGAGGCTGAGGGCAGTGAGGAGGATAATGCTGACAACTGCCACAGACCAAAGAGGAGAAGAGAGTGCAGACCCAGGGTAACTTACCAGGGGATACATGATCTGGAGATAGTACAATGCTACAGGGTGGACAGAGACATACCTCAGCAAATCATTGAGCTGTGGTGTTCTCAACTCAGACCCAGAGCCAACAGAGGGGGACCCATCCCACTGGATACCAAGGTATGTGTAGCCTTACGAATACTAGCTACAGTTACTTTCCAAAGACCTAGTGGGGACATGATGGTGGTCTCACAGGCATTTGCATCCAGGGTACTTCATCAGTTCCTGGATGCCATCCTACCACATGTCAGTGAGCACATTTATTTCCCCAACACCTATGAGGAGAGGACCAGCAATATGTGTCTCTTCCACCGTGTAGCAAAATACCCAGAGGTACTGGGTGCAATAGACTGCTAGCACATCCACATCAAACCACCACCAGGTGTACAGGGTAGGGTCTACATAAACCACAAGGACTTTGCCTCCATCAACTGCCAGGTTGTGTGCAATGCCCAAGGCATTATCATGAATGTGTGTGCTAGCAGCCCTGGAAGCTATCACAACTCCCACATCTGGCATTCATCACAGCTGTACCAGGCATTTGCCAGTGGAGACATCCCATATGGCCATCTGGTGGGGGATGCTGGCTATGCACTGGAGCCATGGATGGTGACACCCATCAGAAATGCACACAAACCCACTCAAGAATGCCATAATGAGGCACACACACAAACCAGGATCATTATAAAGCATGTGTTTGGGATGCTCAAGTCATGGTTCCACTGCCTTGACATATCTGGTGGAGCCTTGCAGTACTCTCCAGCCACATGTGCACACATGTTCATAGTATGTGCCATGCTACACAATATGATCCTGTGGAAACAGCTGCAGCAGGAGCAGCAGAGGGAAGGGCCACACAGCCTGCCACAATTGCCAAGAACTCCACAGGCACAGAGGGACTCAGAAGAGGAGGGCAGTGAGCCTGGTCCTGTAGGCAGATAGAGGCATTCCCAGTATGCCCAGGCCTTGGCAAAGAGGCAATGCATAGCACACACACTGACACTCTAGGGACCCAGGGACTGACACCTCTCTCTCTGACTTGCACACACAGTAAAATGGAAGACACACACATCACATTACCTGTAACTTATCATGTATAGGCAGTGTACAGTGTGCATCCAACATAGGCCTCCCTCAAGCACTGGCCTCACAACTGCCGCAGGCACAAGGTAAGTCAGTCTTCTTAACAATAAATGAATGGATTAGTATATTTTGGTAGCATATGTATGGTAATGCTGCATGCAGCAGGCACCTGACAGCTATGTGGGACACCAGGAAATGTCAACACAATACTGGCTTCCCCACACTATGCAGTATCATTTAAGGTGAGAAATCCCACTGCAGTATATGTGGGGGTCCAACTAAGGGGGGTCATAGGTCACATGCATGGATGTCACTGTGGGGATCCCCTACTCACTCCCAGACTCACACAAGTCAGCCATAGAAAACCATAAAGGAATGTCTGGCAAAGACACACAAATGGCGACAATGATGGAATACCCCCCTACAGACTTACACAGTGATATCACAGCAGACCTTGCAGTTGTAGTAAGACTCTTGGAAGGGAAAGAAGTCTGAAACTCAATTCTATGACATTACAATCTAATCTGTGGTCTCTAATGATATGCCTCTATTCTCCAAGACAAGGCACAATACTATGCTAAATGGAACCAAAATGTAAAGCCAATATCAGCACAGTCTGTGCAAATGTGCACTGTTGACAGGTGTGCCCCCCACACCCATATTCACATAGAAATGCAGTAACATGTAGGTTTGTAGGGTAATAGCAGCAGAGCACACACTGCCAGGGCTGTCCCAATCAACATGGATAACTTGTTGCATGTCCACAATATACAGGGGTCAATGAGCTATGCATACATGTGGGGAATACTGTCAGGATGTGGCCAGCAACTTCCCATGGTTATTGTATCCTAGTGGCCTAGGTACAGTACTGTGGTAG
>NC_056725.1:102700995-102755995 GCF_019279795.1 Protopterus annectens
TGATTGGACATGGCCTTGTACGTCAGGCAGAGATCACCTCTGAGCAGGCGGTATGCTACTGAATAGAGCTGAAGTTTCTTTAGTCTGGCAGAATAAGACATATGTTGTAGACCCTTGATCCTTTTGGTGAGGTACTTTTGTGGTCTCTCCAGCTGTTGCAAGTGCCGGGTGAGGTACATACCAAATGGGGCATTGTACTCAATCATGGGTCTGATGAGGGAGGAATATAGGGGTACAATGACATCCTTGGATCTGGATGTGAAACCCTTCATGATGAGGTGTGGAAGGTAAAATGTTTTTCTAACCACTTTGGCAATGTGGGTGTCAAATGAGAGGTCGCTGTCTACTTGGGTCCCTAGGTCTCTGATTACTTTTTCCGTACTCAGTGGGTTGCTGTCTATGTGATAATTTGTGGGTACTTTGTTTTTCCAAAGGGATGACTATACATTTTTGGCATTTAGTTTAAGGCCGTGACTACGGCACCAGTTGTCCGTTCAGTGAGGCCTTTTGTAGGATGTGTGTATCTGCTGGTGTATCGACTATGGTGCCTAGTTTGCAGTCATCTGCGAACTTTGTCAGCCACAGCCCTCCCATGTTTGCTTTAATATCTGAGAAATAAATGCCGAACAAGAGGGGTCCCAGGACAAATCCCTGTGGGACACCACTTGTGACTGGCTTTGAGTCTGACATTGCTCCAGCGATTTTAACTTTATGGGTTCTGTACTTTAGCCAGTTTGCAACCCATCTAGTGACATAAGGGTTTACTTTTAAGCTGTTTAGCTTTTCTATGATGCCTGAGTGGGGTATTGTGTCGAAGGCCTTAGCCAAGTCCAGGTATGCTGTATGGACTGCTTTGCCCTCATCAATGGCTCTAGTGACTGTTTCAAAAAAGTCAAACAGGTTTAAAAGTCAGGAGCTGCCCTTTGCAAAGCCGAACTGGGTGGGGTCAAGCGTCTGTAGGTCCCCTATGTCTCCGTTTATGAGTTCCATAATGATTCTTTCCATAGCTTTGCAGACCAGGCTGGTTAAGCTTATGGGGCGGTAGTTTCCAGGGTCTGTAGAGGCACCCCTCTTGTGGAGTGGGACCACTGTTGCTGTACGCCAGTGTTCAGGTACATATCCCGAAGTAAGGCTAAGGTTAAATAGCATTTTTATGTGTGGGTTTAGCTCCTCTTGGAGTTCACGTAACACGCACCCCGGGATGCCATCAGGTCCCATTGATGCTGTGTTTTTTGCTTTGTTTAGGGCGGTTCTCACTTGGACATCTGAGATGACAGGGAGATTACATTCAGCTGGGATAAGTATTTCTTCTTTTGGGGTGAAGGAGGCGAAATTTGCACTGAACCTGTCAGCCAGAATGTTAGCAATATCTGTGGGTTCAGTGTATTTTTTTTTGTTGTGAACCAACTCTGAGCATATCTGAGGATTTCCGCCCAGGTTTCTAACATAGCTGAAGAAGGCTTTGTGGTTATATTTAGTGTCCTTAGCGATTTTTCTCTCAAAGTTTGCCTTGGATGTTTTTATGAGAGAACGTAGTTTTCTGCTAATGTTGATCAGAGATGTCTTCCCTTCATGGGATTTCACTCTGACGTGCAGTAGCTTCCTTCTTTTGTTATACAGTTTGTTTATGGCTGAGGTCCACCAGACAGGATGCTTACATTTGGTGGAGAGGGACTTGGATTTGTTTGGGATTGCATGATCCATGCATTCTTGGAGATGTCCATAGAAAGCATTTGTGAAGGATTCGGCATTGTGGGATGTGGTATCCACTGGCACAGTGGGCTTAAAGGATACCATCTCAGTCTTAAGAAGAGTGAAGTCTGCTTTTGAGAAGTTTTTCACTGTGGTCTTTTGTGCTGGGGGTGGAGGTGGGATATGTATATCCAGGGTGATTAGTTTGTGGTCAGATCTCACTAGTGAGGGGTATACTTCCAGTGTGGAGCATTTTATCCCCATGTTTGTGATGATCAGGTCTAGTATATTATCTCCCCCAGTGGGAGAGGTGACTAGCTGTTCCAGTGCATTTGAATTTATGAATTCCAGGAACCTTTCGGCTAGGGTATTAGGGCTAGAATAATATACTCAATCTATGTTTGGGTAGTTGAAGTCTCCCAGTATGATGGTATTTTGTGATACATTCATATCCTCCAATGTCTTCAGGAAGGCTGAGTGGGGTTCTTGAGATTGGAAGGGTGGTCTGTAACATGCTACCAGTTGTATAGCAGTTTTGCCTATGGTTAGTTGCACCTGTATGGTCTCTGATGCTTCATGTGTTGCTACTAACCTGGAGGTGTGGGTGTCCTTTATGAATATGGACACTCCTCCTCCCTTTGTGGTTTGGCCCGGGTTTTGGGGCCGAAAAGCATGATACGAGGTATAGCCTGGTAGCACTGGGGTGCTCTTAGGAGCCTTGAACCAGGTTTCAGTTACTGCACAGACGTCGATGTTCTCCATGCTGAGGAGTGCATCAAGTGCCTGCATCTTGAGATTTAGACTTCTGGCATTGAGCAGTATTACCCTTAGTTTTTTTCCATTTTTGTTTTCTAAGGAGGTGGGTTTGTCTTTTGAGCCTTGCCTAAAAAAGGCACTATGGGGGTGGCAAGAGCCTTAGCCAACATCCGGAAGCCCAGTGGTGACAGGTGTAAGCCATCCCTTGTGAAGCAGCGTGGCTTGTCCAACATATCATCCCAGGCAGACAGACATTGGATCCCCTTAGAATGACACCAGTACTTGAGCCAATTGTTAAAGCTGATCATCTTGTCTTTGTATTGTGGTATCATTCTTGGTGAGGGCAAGATGCTGCTCAGGGTCAGGGTCATACCAGCCTAGGCTACATAATCGGAGAGCTCCTCTATGTCTCTTTTCATGTAGTCCAGGGAGGTACATCTCAGGTCATTCACACCAGCATGGACAATGACGGAGGCATATTTGTACTTGCTTTGGAGTGGCCTGAGTGCGTGTGTTATGTGGTGGATCCTAGCTCCTGATAGACAGCTCACAGTCACCTTCTCCTTGTTCAGCCTGGTCAGTGGGACATCAGTGTGTCTGACTATGGAGTCACCTATTACTAGTGTATCAGGCAAGGTGTTTGGCCTTAAGGGCTGCGATTGGTCGACACACTGATTTATTGAAGTATGTGTTGCATGTGTTTTGTTTTGAGGTGGTGGATTTTTGGATGTCTGCTTTTGGAGCCTCTGTTGTTTTGGTAAGTTTTTTATTAAAGCCTCCGAGTATGTCTTTGAGTTTTTATGTGTTTGGTTTGCAGTTGTGGTAGGTCTATGTGGGACTGGGATTGTTGTGTGTGTGGTTTCCATCTCTTCCTGTCTGGTCATGCCAGCCCTGAGTTGAAAGAGTTCAGCCTCCAGTTTGGCTATATAGTTGCATCTCTCACATGTATTTGTGTTTGTTGGGAGGAGGAGAGGGTTGTCTGTGTACATGAGACAATTGTAGCATTGTCTCAAGATGCCCAGATTGACCAGCTGAACTGGAGACTATGCCAGTAATCTACCACTCGACATGCTAGAACAGTATAAGGGAGTGGTATACCTTTAAGGGAAGTGGGTATTCACAGGGGTGGTAAGTAGATGTAGTGCTTTACTTAGTACGAGAGTGCTTACTTAGTAGAGAAGTATTGAGAACAAGTGCTAGGCTTATAATACAGTGAGTAGTCTGGTTATACTAAGAGTAGAGCTTCCTTAAGGGAAAATTTGAAGAGCAGACTTGGCAGAGCCAGAAAAAGTTTAACCTTATTTAACCGGGCGCTTATATGCATCGACAGCAAAAGCCATGCAAACGCGGATTTTAAACAGTGAACTACAAAAGAGCTGGAAATGGTCCCAAACAACCAATTACTACAGCTTCTTGTGCTCGGGTCACTTCCCCCAAGGACAGGTAGGCTGCTCAAGGCACCCCACTCCCACTAGTGAGCAAAGAAACTTCCTTCTATCCAAGTAAGGTAATGGACAACACAGGAACTACACCACAGCCCAGAATACAGCAATGCCTGTAAACTGGTCTAAACTAGTCGAGGAAGGCGGGAAAACAAGGATTTTTTTTGTTTTTTTGGTAGAAACACACAGAAAATGCAGAAACAGTGATAAATTAGTTACACAGGCTAGCACATTTTAGTGGGCAGCCTCCACAGTTAAATTAAACAAACAAACATGCAAACCTTCGATCAAATTCGACTAAAATGTAACCTTAAGTGCAGATTTTAAAATAATGCAGCAATCAGTTAAAAAACAGTTCTGGCTAGTTCAAGGTAAGCTACAGAAGCTATTTCAAGTAAAAAAAAAAAGCAAAGATACTTAAATCCAGAAGGTAGTCGCTTTTCTGAGTTCCCTGCTGCTAGGACCACTCTGTAAACCCACGTGGAGCTTGTCTGAGCAGTATAGCCAGAAAAAAACGCCCAGAGGTGGATTTTAAACAGTGAACTACAAAAGAGCTGGAAATGGTCCCAAACAACCAATTACTACAGCTTCTTGTGCTGAGGTCACTTCCCCCAAGGACAGGTAGGCTGCTCAAGGCCCCCCACTCCCACTGGTGAGTAAAGAAACTTCCTTCTATCCAAGTAAGGTAATGGACAACACAGGAACTACACCATAGCCCAGAATACAGCAATGCCTGTAAACTGGTCTAAACTAGTCGAGGAAGGCGGGAAAAAAAGGATTATTTTTTTGTTTTTTTGGTAGAAACACACAGAAAATGCAGAAACAGTGATAAATTAGTTACACAGGCTAGCACACTTTAGTGGGCAGCCTCCACAGTTAAATTAAACAAACAAACAAGCAAACTTTAGATCAAATTTGACTAAAATGTAACTTTAAGTGCAGATTTTAAAATAATGCAGCAATCAGTTAAAAAACAGTTCAGGCTAGTTCAAGGTAAGCTACAGAAGTTATTTCAAGTGAAAAAAGAACAAAGATACTTAAATCCAGAAGGTAGTCACTTTTCTGAGTTCCCTGCTGCTAGGACCACTCTGTAAACCCACGTGGAGCTTGTCTGAGAAGTATAGCCAGAAAAAATGCCCAGAGGCAGATTTTAAACAGTGAACTACAAAAGAGCTGGAAATGGTCCCAAACAACCAATTACTACAGCTTCTTGTGCTGAGGTCACTTCCCCCAAGGACAGGTAGGCTGCTCAAGGCTCCCCACTCCCACTGGTGAGCAAAGAAACTTCCTTCTATCCAAGTAAGGTAATGCACAACACAGGAACTACACCACAGCCCAGAATACAGCAATGCCTGTAAACTGGTCTAAACTAGTCGAGGAAGGCGGGAAAACAAGGATTTTTTTTGTTTGTTTTTTTGGTAGAAACACACAGAAAATGCAGAAACAGTGATAAATTAGTTACACAGGCTAGCACACTTTAGTGGGCAACCTCCACAGTTAAATTAAACAAACAAACAAGCAAACTTTCGATCAAATTTGACTAAAATGTAACTTTAAGTGCAGATTTTAAAATAATGCAGCAATCAGTTAAAAAACAGTTCAGGCTAGTTCAAGGTAAGCTACAGAAGCTTTTTCAAGTGAAAAAAAAGCAAAGATACTTAAATCCAGAAGGTAGTCTCTTTTCTGAGTTTCCTGCTGCTAGGACCACTCTGTAAACCCATGTGGAGCTTGTCTGAGCAGTATAGCCCCAGTATGGATAAACACATTAAGCTTGGCATCAACCCCAATATCACTAGGTGGCTTGCAAACTGGTTCACAGCTAGAACCCACAGTGTGAAAGCAGCGGATTCCATGTCAGGCTGCTGACCAGTCATGAGTGGAGTCCCATTGGGTTTGGTCCTGGGTCCTCTCATGTTCGGGATCTACACCTCTGAAGTCCAGCCCAACACAAAGGGACTCTGGCTGAAAATGTTCACAGTCGACTGCAAGGTGGGTGCTATTATTACCTCTCCACATGATGATGACATCCTGTACAAAGGCCTCACTGAGACCTATGACTAGTGTCAGAACCCTGGATTTTAGCACAATTCCAGAAAATGTGCCACCATCCCCTTTGAGAACAACATGGTTCTCATGAATTACTACATAAATGGTAGTCCACTGAACACTAACATTGTTATAAGAGAACTGGGAACACAGGTTGACAGTGAGCTCTCTGTTGACCACCACAGTGCCATTGTGTTCAGAAAGTCCTATGTATCACATCTCCTGACTAAGGATGTTTAATCCAGGAAGTAAGAGGTCATTGCCTCCCTGTACTCTCCCCCTCATTAGGCCAGTCAATGATTACAATGGCCCATTTGGCAAGTATCACACTGAACACGTGCAACAACTGCAGAGGCTGCAAAAGTGCCTCACAAGGAGGATTCTAGGCCTCAAACACTTGCCTTGTATGGACAGACTCCAGTAACTTCAACTATTCTCTGTCTCATACTGGCTATTTAGAGGCAAGGTCTGCCTGACTTACATAGCCATGTCTGACCAGCTCTGTCAGGAATGCTCCATCTGAAGAAACCAATCTGTCCACACCACATGCCCCAGAGACCTCAATCCCATTTCTACAATCAACAGAATATGCTGGAGGGACAGGTTCACAACCCAAGAACTGCCCACACTATGGGATAGACTTCACATACATGTCAAGCAGAGCACCTCACTAGCTCTCTTCAAGAGAAATCTGGATGAGTGGATGGAGAATAGAAATCCCACCACAGGGATCACTCCAGTGGCTATACTCATTAGACACACTGGGGAGTATCGTCAGGTGGCATAATGCCAGGGTATTCCCATGGGCTTGGATTGTAAAGGCTCCATGGCCATTCACCTAATACACACTTATGAAGCTATGAACCTATGGCGCTCAGTACTGGCAAATGTGTGTGTGCATTAGTGTGTATAAAAGTGTTTGTGAGTGTGTAAACATATGGGTGAAAGTAGTTTGAGGCCCTTCTCACCCAGTACACCTACCATTACTATACCTTACAAGGGCTGGTGATGTTATTCACTATATAGGTAACTTGGGACACTCTTCACTTTATAAGCTCTGTGGTGCATGCAGTAACTGCATAACACTATAGTACCAATGACTACATAGGTAGTGGCTCTAATCTGAGTCCTAGCAAATGTGTGTGTGCAAGTGTTTGTAAATGTGTATATTTGTAGGATACAACATTGTGAGGCCTCACTCTCCAAGTACACTGCCCATTGCCATACTTTACAAGGGCTGGTGATGTTGCTCACCATAGAAGAACTGTGGAACACTCTTCATACTATAAGCTCCATGGCATGTGCGATAAACGCATAACACTGTAGTAGCAATAACTAGATAGGTAGGGGTTCTAATCTCTGTCCTGGCAAATGTGTGTATGTGTGTGTGTGTGTGTGTGTGTGTGTGTGTGTGTGTGTGTGTGTGTGTGTGTGTGCACGAGAACCATATCTTGTGTATGTGTCTGAGTGAGAACTATATCCATTGTGGGGGCGGGTTTAACATTTTTAGGCCATGATGCTCCCAGTACATGTCCCAAGGTCCACTTTGCAAAGGCTGCTGTTCACATCCACCATAGAGGTATTTGTGGATACTCTTCAGCCCTATAAGGCCAGTGCCGCATGAACAGTTTTGTAACAGTATGGATTGAATAACATGATAGACAGGGCTGCTAATGTCAGTACTGGCAACTGTGTCTGCATTGGTTTGTATAGCAGTGTTTGTGAGTGTGTAGACTCATAGGTGACAGTCTAATGAGTCCTCCACACCCAGTACACACCCCATTGCCATACCTCATAAGGGTACATGATGTTATTTACTTTACAGGTACCGGGGAACAGTCATCACACTATTAGTTCCATGCCACCTGCGATAACCACACAACACTGTAGTACCACTAACTAGATGGGAAGAGTTTCCAAACACAACACTGGCAACTGTGATCCTGCGTGTGTGTGTGTGTGTGTGTGTGTGTGTGTGTGTGTGTGTGTGTGTGTGTGTGTGTGCGTGTGTGTGTGTGTGTGTGTGTGTGTGTGTGTGTGTGTGTGTGTGTGTGTGTGTGTGTGTGTGGGAACAGTATTCTCTGTGTGTTTGGTCAACACAATATCTTCTGGGGGTGTGGGTTTTACGAATCTGAGGTGTGTTCCACCCACTACATTTACCATTGTCCACTTCACAAGACCTGCTGATGTCAACCACCATGGACTTACCTGTATACACCTCTCAGCCCTATAAACTTTGTGGTAAATGCAATAACTGTTACACAAACCTGGTAAATGTGTATGTATACAGCTGTACCTCGGCTCTGATATGATCGATGTATTACCACTCTGCCATACCCCTCATTGCCAATTTCTGCAGGGCCACCTCCTGCTAATGCACAGACACCTAGAACACAAACAGAATACATCATGTGAGACTCCATTCAGTCAGCATTACTAACACCAATAATCCATCATGGATGAAAAGGTACACACACTCTGAAGTGTACACATTACAATTGCAAGCTGACAGCACCTTACACAGCATTACATAACTAAACTGTACTTAATTCACCCTGTGCATGAGAACCATATTAGCGTGTCCATGCATTGGTAGTATGGATGACAATGGATGTGGCACAGGTATCATCATATGCCCAGGATGTTGTGTGGGTTTGCCAGAGGCCTAGGCTGGGCCATAGGGTTGACATCATGTGTGTGTGTTTGGAGGGGTGTTCTATGAATGGGCCATGCAGAGGAGGTGTGTGTGTATCTGGAGGTGACCTGGCTGTGATGGTGATGTGTGTGTGTGTGTATGTATGCATGCAGTTACACCATGTGGCTGCCCTACACAGGGGTATGTTGGACAGCTGTGGACTGCACATGGCAGGGTGTACAGTTCACCGTCTCCAGCCATCGGCATGGGAACTGGTCCTGCCAGGGGTCTCACTGACACCACCAGGCTCAAGGCCAGATGCAGTATTGCTTCCCGATGGTGACTGCTGTCTGCTAGATCTGTGTCCCTGATGGGACCGGCCAGGACCACATGCCCATGGCCTGCTCCATTGTGTTGTGGACAGCACCCTCCAATTCAGTAGTGCTGGTGGTACTGCCACAATGGGAGTGGAAAGGTGCATGGCCCCGTAGACTCTTAACTGATGGTGGTGCTGGCCTACGTCCATGTGGCCAATGCCCAACGCCCATCTCCCACCACACACTCTAGCACAGACATGCTACAGTCGAGATCTCACCCCACCGTCTATTCAAGATCTCAGTATCTTGATGTGTGGCCTCAACAAGGTCATGTATGTCACCACGTAAGCCAGGAAGACTTGCACCCATGACCCTGAGTATTTGTCTGGTGTTGCATTCACTACATGCCTGTGCATCCATGACAGCCCAAAACATGCATCTAGTGACACCTACTATGGCACTTGCGACAGGAACTTGGCGGGCAGCAGTTCTTCTTCGAGCACCCCTGTCCATCTGCTTGTGTGGGACCTCACCTGGACTCTGGCTATGGCTAGTGGCTGCACTCACACTTGCCATAGTCACCACACTAGCCTGTTCCATGCCACCACCTGCCAACTATCCATATTCTGGGCTGCTGGAGATGGGGTATGTGTAGGGATTGTGACTGTGTGTGGGGACATTGTGGATGACTGTGGGATGCCAACTGAAGGCACAGATTCAGCCCCTGACAACCCCAACTGTGCACCACTATGACCACCATAACTGTCAGAGTCTGCAGAGACACTGACATCAGCTTCTGAGCAGGAGGGACCACAACCACCATGTCCACCTGTGCGGGGAAGACAACATATGTAAATTAATACCTACCCTAACACACACACACACACACACACACACACACACACACACACACACACACACACACACACACACAGGTGAGGTGGCACAAAGGCATTACACAGACCTCACAATAGCCAACTGGTGACATTCACGACACAGTCAGACCACAACGTGCACACTCTGGACAGGCTCTCAACATCATGCAGGGCAGCCCTTGCCACTTAATGTTACTACTAGTATACACCTCTAGGATATGGGAGTAGTGTTAGTAGGTGATGGGCCTTCACCTAGCACACACTGCAGCCATGTACACATTATTGCTGTTCACCTGTATAGCACAGTGCCAACTCCTAAAGAACATACTTCTCAACTGTACAGACTTTCACTGAATGTCTAGATGTGTGGCTCATATATTTGGTCTGTTCCTCATAAATTCTGTGTTTGTCTGACACATTGCTGGCATGATGTGAGGATTGACATTACTAATTAATGACATGGTTTGAGTTTCGCACTTCAACACCTGCATTACATGTATGCTAAAACAAAACCGGTTACACTAACAACCTGCTAAGATTACAGTGGATATAATAAATGTGCACACCCCTGTTAACATGCCAGGTTTTTCTGATATATAACATGAGACCACAGAAATTATGTCATGACATTTCCCACCATTAATGTGACTTATAACCTGTGTAATCGAAGAACAAACACATTGGTTAGGGGTAACATATGGAATGTGAAATACATACAATAGGCTGGTTGCATGAGTGTGCACACCCTTAAACTAATACTTTGTTAAAGCACCTTTTGATTTAATAACAGCAGTCATTCCTCTTGGGAAGGTGTCTATCAGCATGGCACATCTCAACTTAGCAATATTTGCACACTTCCACTAGTAGAAGCTCTCCAACTCTGTCAGATTGTGAGGGCATCTCTTGTGCACAGCCCTCTTCAGGGCACCTCACAAATTTTCTAATGGATGTAGGTGTGGACTGTGGCTGGGCCATTCCAAAATGTTGATTGTCTTCTGGTGAAGCCATTTTTTTATGTGGATGTTTAGTTTGGGTCATTGTCATGTGGAAAGGTATAATTATTCTTCATCTACAGCTTTCTAGCAGAAACATGAAGATTTTGGGCCAAAAGGGACTGGTATTTGAAACTGTTTATAACCCCCTCCACCTTGGCTAAAGGCCCACTTCCAGCTTATGAACAGCAATCCCAAAGCAGGACACTGCCATCACCATGCTTCACCATGGGGCTGGTGTTCTTTTGGTAATGTACAATGTTGTTATTGTGCCAAACAAACCTTTTGGAATTGTGGCCAAAATATGCAACCTTGGCCTCATTACATTTGCCACATGCTTTTTGGAGCCCTGATGTACTGTTCTTGAGAATTTCGCCAGACCTGGATGTTGTTCTGTGTGAGAAAATGCTTCCATCTTCCAACCCTACCCCATAGGCCAGACATGTGGAGAATATGAAAGATTGTTGTCACATGTAGTACACCACCAGTACTTGCCAGAGATTCCTGCAACTCCTTTACTGTTGCTGTAGGTCTCCTGACAGCCTCCCTGACCAGTTGGGTCTTGTCTCTTCAATATATTTGGAGGGATGTCCGCTTCTTTACAATGCCACTGTTGCCCCATATTTTCTCCACCTTTTGATGACTGTCTGCACTGTGTTCAATGGGATATGCAATGCTGTGGAAATGTTTTTGTACCCTTCTCCAGGCTGATACCTTTCAAAAATGAGATCCCTTTGCTGCTTCTTAAGATCTATGTGAACCATGGCTGTTGCTGTAGCAGGCAACTGAGGAAATGTCAGGTAAATCTGGGTAGGACAGCTGACCATTATTTGCTGGTAATCAAAGAGTCTCTGTAATTGATGGCAGGTGTGTACCCAAGAGGACATAATGCTGTAATTATATTGAAAGCTGCTTCAATACAGTATTAGCTTCAGCCTGTGCACACTTATGCATCAAACTTCTTGTACGTTTTCCATTTGTCATAATTGTTCCCCTAACAGATTGGTTTATTTTACAATTAAATTGTACAGCTTATAGGTCACACAAAAGGTTGGAAGAGTTCAGAAATGTTTTATTGTGCTCTCATTTTTGTATATCACAAATACATGGCATTTTAATAGGTGTGTGTACACCATTTATATGCACTTTATAATACTAATTTATAAAATATGTCCCTAGTTTTTGGGCCTTTAGCCCCCCCCCCATTTTATCAGTCTTTGTCCAGATTTCTTGCAATGACAGGTTGTGAGGCATGCTACAGATATGTTACAACTCCTGCAAATAAGCCCCTGTGATGACCACTGTGATGCAATGCAGTTAACCCCACCACAAATGAACATGCAAATATTGCAATATGGTTGAGAGTAACAGTTGTGTGTATGGTAAAATGCATGACCTTAACATGCCAGGGGTACTGGTGAGCCACAACAGGACAATCCCATACTCACCGGCTTCAGGCTGCTGTTCCACATCCAGACCAGAAGTACTTATGTAGTTGTGGGGGAGAGGTATTGTCAGCAGCCTCACATTTGGCATTGGTACATGATGACTGCTACTTTCCTGTACATGTTCAGTACAAGCTCTGATAGTACACAATTTGCTGTCCTTCACCATAGATGTGCACTTGTGTGCATTACTAAACCCCACCCACAAATGCAGTTTGACCTCACATATGTATCCAGATACTCTCCAGTAACCAATATGACTGCTACATGATTCAACTGATGTGCACTGTGGTCTTACCTGGACACTCCTCGCCTATTTCCTGGGTGCCACCCACCTCCACGACTTGTGTTTCTTGTGCTGGCCGGTGTGTGGGGGCTAACCCAAGGTTGGCAAGGAGCTCTTTTGTTGCCATAAGTGGTGCCTGTGTGGCAGGACCCCCACCTGTAGCATTACGGTCCTTGGTCATGGCAGCAGCCCTTTGCTGGGCACAACGTATCAGGTCAGTTGCACGATGCCTGACCTGATCATATGTGTGGCCATGGTGGCCAATGTTGTTCACCCAGTGGACCAACTCATCCCACAGGGCAGTCCACTCCCACAGATCCTGTTGCCTGTGGTCAGACATCACCCCATGGTGCTGGATGATAAGGTTAATAATAGCCTACTTTTCAGCTGTAAAGTACTGTGGCTGACAGACACGTGGCATGTCACCTGGAAGACATAAACAGGGAAACACATTACAGGACCTCATACATTGATCAACGTCCTTTACAGAACCTAAACATCAACATTGTTTATCATTAGCCACCACATACAACCACATCATACCCCTGTCATCTATCATCACAGTATGAGCTTGCATTGCACTCCTAGTCATGATGTGTCATGTTCCCCTCAATGAGAGCCAGTAAATTGCACAATCCAACATTCATTTTTCACCTTTGTGTAGAGGGATGACAGTGGTCATCTTCCTTGCAGATATGATGTCAATGGTGCTCAGGCTTTGTTTGAGCTGTTGCTGTTGTTTGTCTTTTCGGCTTTTCCCGGTTAGGGGTCCCCACAGCGGAACTCCGGTCTGCTAATGATTGGCAGTAGATTTTTATGGTGCCGAGTTGCAAGCCTGACGCCCAACCTTCAGGGAAGGCATGCCCATTCATGCATGTCTTTCGAATGCCACTCGACCGCGGGGAGGATATGCAGACTCCACACAGAAGGCACGCCAGCTGAGAATCGAATAGGAGAACCTCAGACTTTGCTTGAGTACAGTGTGTAATAGAGCTGGCAGCATATGCCTGACTTCATGCAGGATGCAGACAGGGATGTTATCAGGTCCCATGGAGACTTATTTTGTTGCCTTTGAGTAGGCATTATGTACCTGCTTCCTGATGATGAGGGGAGGGGTGTTGGTGCTGTGCATATCCACCTATACTGATGGTGGGACAGGGGGGTGATGTTTTCCCTTAACCTGTCTGCAGTGGGATGGCTATAGCTATGATGTGTGTGTATGTGGTGTGAGTGACCACCAGTACAGGGTGGGTTGGGTTGTTGCCTCTGAGATGGAAGACATATGTGAAGAGCCTTGTGATTGGCCTTGGTGGATGTGTCCAATTTGTACTCATAGTTATATATAAAACGGAATTCACCAACAACAAAAGTCTAACCAAAAAAACGTGAAATATAGCCACAAACAGCTTTAATGACAGCACAGCAAAAATCAAAAATATCCAGTAAGTGCTTTCGTTGGACAACTGACTTTTTCAGACTGAATAATGGTTAACCACAATTCATACTTATACAAAAACAAGATTGCAATCATTCTATTAAGCAATCATACAATTAACTAATTAATCTAATTAAAATCTATTGAAATAACCTTTTTCTTAAAAAAACTCAATTCATATGAACATTTTAAAAGACTTAATTACTATATACAGTTATACAAATAAATATAAGTGCAATAACAGCTTAAAAATCGTCTGTAAATAAATTAATTTGTATAAAAATCTGGCTCAGTGTTTTAGCTTTTTCCTCTTCAAATATATTTTAAAATGTTCCTTTTCATTGAGACCAGGCGGGCAACTAGCATTACATTTTATAATCCAACAGTATTCTTCCAATCTATGAAAATAAATTGGTAGCAAAGGAAGATCTAGATAAACTAACAGACTGTCAGGATTGTGTGGCAGTGCAGTATGTACATGTCTGTTGCGCTGTGTAGGGAAGTGGATACATTTAAGTGTCATGGCTCCTTTTCTATCTGACTGTGCACGCTGGTCCAGTTTCTGGTGGTCTGTCAGCTGTATATATATATATATATATATATATATATATATATATATATATATATATATATATATATATATATATTTTGTTATGTCCAGATATTTGTAGGATGTCCAGTTGTGTTGCTCATATCTTTGGTCTGGTCCCCATAAGTTCATAGGTTCATAGGTTCATACTAGGCTATCTGCCCTAGGGCATTTATAAGCCTAGCCAGAGTGTGTTTGGCTTTCGCCACCCATTTTAAATTAATTTTGCTATGCCTTTTTTTGAGGTTAGTATACTGTGCCTCTGTCTAACAGTGACACAGAAGTGATAGCCGGGGTAAACCTACGATCTCCCATCCACTCATCAAGATTCCTCTTGAAGAGAGTCAATGTGGGACTCTGCCTAACCTGGACTGGGATTTTATTCCAGAGTGAAGGGAGCCTCTGGGTTATGAATCTGTCCCTCCAGCATGTCCTATTTATTTCAGTGCTGAGGTTCAAGTCTCTCAAGCACGTAGCTTGATGGGATTTGGATTTCTGAGGTGCAGCATGTCCATTAATTCCGGGTTGGACATGGCTTTATACGTCAGGCACAGATCGCCTCTGAGCAGGCGGTATGCCACTGAGTAGAGCTGGAGTTTCTTTAACCGGGCAGCATATGGCATCTGTTTGAGCCCTTTGATCCTCTTGGTGAGGTACTTTTGGGGTCTTTCCAGTTGCTGCAGGTGTCTGGTAAGGTACATCCCAAAAGGGGCATTGTACTCAATTATGGGCCTGATGAGGGATGAGTAAAGAAGTGCGATGACCTCCCCTGATCTAGATGTGAATCCCTTCATGATTAGGTGGGCTATATAAAATGTTTATCTAACCACTTTGGCCACGTGGTTGTCAAATGAGAGATTGCTATCAACTTGGGTCCCCAGGTCCCTAATGACTTCTTCTGTACTTAATGGATTACCACCTATGTGGTAATTTGTGGGCACTTTGTTTTTGCCAAAGGGGATGACTATACACTTTTTGGCATTTAGCTTGAGGCCATGGCTCTGCCACCAGTTGTCTGTTTCTATGAGGCCCTTTTGGAAGATGCTTGTGTCGGCTGGAGAGTTGATGATGGTGCCCATTTTGCAGTCATCTGCGAACTTGGTCAGCCACAGTCCTTCCATGTTGGCCTGTACCGCCGAGAAATATATACCGAACAAGAGAGGTCCCAGGACTGAGCCTTGTGGGACGCCACTTGTAACTGGTTTGGAGTCTGACATGGCTCCAGCAATTCTAACCATGTGGGTTCTGTCCTTGAGCCAGTTTGCAACCCATCTAGTGACATAGGGGTTTATATTTAAGCTGGTGAGCTTATCTATAATGCCCGAGTGGGGTATTGTATCGAAGGCTTTTGCGAGGTCCAGGCAGGCTGTGTGGACCACCTTCCCTCGTCAATGGCCTTGGTGACTGTTTCAAAGAAATCAACCAGGTTTAAGAGGCAGGATCTGCCCTTAACAAAGCCAAACTGGGTAGGATCCAGTGTCTGTAGGTCCCCAATATCTTTATTTATGAGGTCCATGATGATCCTTTCCATAGCTTTGCAGACCAAGCTAGTCAGGCTTATGGGGCAATAGTTTCCAGGATCCGTTGAGGCACCACCTTTGTGGAGAGGGACCACTGTTGCTGTATGCCACTCTTTGGGTACATATCCTGTAGTAAGGCTAAGATTGAACAGTAGTTGTATGTTTGAGTTTAGCTCTTCTTGGAGTTCATGTAGGACGCAGCCCGGGACACCATCTGGTCCCATTGATGCTGTGTTTTTTGCTTTGGAGAGGGCGGCTCTTACCTGAGCATCTGAGATGTCAGGGGCAGCACTCTGTTGGGATAGATATTTGCCCTTTTGGTGGGGAGAGGGGGGAGAAGTTTGCACTGAACCTGTCAGCTAGGATGTTGGCAATGTCTGTGGGCTCGGTGTATTTTTTGTCATTTTGAACTAATTCTGAGCATATCTGGGAATTCCCACCCAGGTTCCTAACATAACTAAAGAAAGCCTTGTGATTATCCTTAGTGTCCTGTGCAATTTTTCTCTCGAAGCTGGCCTTAGACGATTTTATGAGTGCCCGTAGTTTTTTGCTAATACTGATCAGAGATGCCTTCCCTTTTTGGGATTTTGCTCTATCATGTAGTAGCTTCCTCCTTCTATTGTATAGTTTTGTGTTGTGCATGTCTGACAAATCAGTGGGATGGTGTGAGGATTTCAGGCACTAACTACTGAGAAGCAATTGAGTCTTGGAGTTGTGCTATTTCAGTCAAGATCTAACATATCGATGTTAGCAAATTTATAAGCTTATCTAGTCAGGTATTTCAGATATGTCCCTATTGTCATGGCTTTCTCTCCCCACTTTGTCAGGCTTGGTCCAGATTTGTTGCACTAAGGGGTTCTGAACATACTTCTCAACTGGCCGGATTGTTGCAGAACATCCAGGTTTACTGCTCATTTTGTCTCTGTTCTCTGGTAAATCACGAGATGATCTGAGGATATCTGTCAGTAAATGATGACATAATTTCAGTTCCAGATCTCATCTCATTCAGAACATGTATGCTGAAACAAACTCTGGTACTTGAGCAACTTTCTACATTTCTAAGAGCAATATTTGAAATATGTCCCTATTTGTGGCCCATTGTCCCCTCATTCTTACAGCCTCGGCCCAGATTTCTTGGCTTTCTCTCCCCACTTTGTCAGGCTTGGTCCAGATTTGTTGCACTAAGGGGTTCTGAACATACTTCTCAACTGGCCGGATTGTTGCAGAACATCCAGGTTTACTGCTCATTTTGTCTCTGTTCTCTGGTAAATCACGAGATGATCTGAGGATATCTGTCAGTAAATGATGACATCATTTCAGTTCCAGATCTCATCTCATTCAGAACATGTATGCTGAAACAAACTCTGGTACTTGAGCAACTTTCTACATTTCTAAGAGCAATATTTGAAATATGTCCCTATTTGTGGCCCATTGTCCCCTCATTCTTACAGCCTCGGCCCAGATTTCTTGCACTAACAGGTTGAGAGGTATGGTACTGAGATATGAGTACACTACATGTTATGAGCATGTATATATTGTGTGTATATATATATATATATATATATATATATATATATATATGTCTATATTATATCATTGAATGCTTAAAAAAGAGAATGATGAATAATCAAACCCATGTAAGCGAAAGCTTACAATCTTGAAAGCTCAGAACAGCGATTTGTTTTCCAAAAAAAAAAAAAAAGAAAAGAAAAAAAAAATTGAAGTAATACATTAATACATATAATACCCTGGGAAAGTATTTGCTTAAAAGCTGCTTCGCTGTTTTGCCTTTTCGTTGTTTTAAGTTCGACCAAGATGCATTCGATATAATGTGTCTTCGGTCATGTAAGGGGAACCCATATATATATATATATATATATATATATATATATATATATATATATATATATATATATATATCTATGTATTTATTGAAAACAGAAATCCTGGGTGATCACAAGTGAAGAACACACAAGAGCCAGTCAGATTTGAGCACTTTCATTCACTTGTTTTTGTTACATACCGAATTTCATCGGAAATCTGTTGAGGAGTTTTCAAACAGTGCTTTTAAATAGTTATGCTAAGTGATATACTGATGTAACAAGTGACGGAGGTGCATGGTGTGGGCAGTGTCTGTTAGCTGATCCATTTAAGTAAGCATTTGATGTTTAGGCTGCTGTTAAGCCCTGGATAGCTATCTGCCCCTAATTCTATCTGCCATTTTAATTCCCTGACTTCTAGGGGGGGGGGGGGTGCTTGACTCTCTGCTAAATGTGTTGAATGACTCTACTGCATGATATGTTTGAAAAAGCACTACCAAGCAATACACAGAGTGGAGATTTCTAATGCTCTAGCAAGACACACTTTGCAATGCAAGACACCCCCCCAAATTCACATTTCTTGCACTTGAAAAAGTCACCACATTGTGTGGAGAGTCAAGCACCCCCCCCCCAAAAGTCAGGGAACTAAAATGGCAGACAGCTATCCAGGGCTTAACAGCAGCCTAAACATCAATTGCTTACTTAAATGGATCAGCTAAGACACTGTTTTCTGTGGGACAGATGCCTCCCCCTTTTTTAAGGTGAGAGAGAGGGATGTTGGGGAAGTGCTGTAGGTATGTTTGGGGAGGTAGGTTGGGTGGGATAGATTGTATTTGCAGACAGACAAGACAGACAAGACAGCAGACAGGGGTGGTATATGACACATGAGGGGGATAAACACCTTTGACAGGGAGGGTGGCTGGGAATCTAAAGCCCATGAGCCCCCAAATGGATACAGTGGGACCAAGGTCCCCACCCATGAGCAGTCACCACTGCTCCTTCACGGCTCTGCTGGGGACTGAAAAGGAGGGGCAGCCTGCCCTTCGTGGTGTGCCAGGTGACCCTCAATCTGGAGCAGCTGCCCACCCAACTCTGTTCAGATGGCGCTGTGTGCCAAACCCCAGACCTGACGGCAGGTGACAGGCTGCTGTCCGAGCCCTCTCCCAGAAGAGGATGGTCCCCATCCCCTGATGTGGTTCCACCCAAAGGTGGTGCAGCACCAGTGGACAAGGAAGGCCGGGGTTGGGTCCCAGATGTGCTGGGGCCCGGTGCCATGGCCAGATGAGGTGGGACAGGTGGATCTGCTGGGATCTGCCTTCCCAAATGTGCTGTGGTGTTGAGGTTTTAAAGAAAATGTTGGTTAGCATGAACAACACATTTCCAGATAAGTTATAACAGCATGCTTTGGTGTTCCAATTAACCCCATAAAACAGATATGAAACAGTTTCATAGCAAATCAAACACATGCATAAAATGGAACCACAGTATGCATCGTAACAGCATGCCAGTAACATTGACAGCAACAGTATTTGAACAAGTTGTGTTAACATGCAAACAATCTAATATATGAACAATAATAGAATACAAGTCCCAGCATTAGGTTTTGAGTAAAACATACCCATAGTATATGAATTTTAGTATTGATCCATATGAGGGGTGGGGGGAGACAAAAAGTCCATTAACAACTGTTTATGCTTCTATTTACCACAACAGTACTGCTCAATACTCTATGGGTCTGCCCTCAGTTTACAACTGCCTATGGCCCATAGCTTCCAAAGCACAGACATACCTATTAAACTGTCAGCCTGGAATGGTATGGGGAAAACTGTGAAAACTCTGGGTACATGACTAGTGGGGACTCATACATGTCAGAGTTACATATTTGGAGAGGAGGGGTACCCTGAACTGCTGTTATATGAGTGTGCTACTGGCATATTTCAACTGGTTTCCTATCTGTGTCCAGGGTTATTGGCAGCAGTGACCACTAGCTGTGACAGTGTGACACCTGAGAGACGTATTAGGAAGAGTGCATGTTGTATGTACCTATCTTGCTATCATTTGCAGGCTTGTGGTGGGACAGTTGAACAGTTGTACACAATTTATTAGTATACCCTTCATACAGTTTCTACCAACATTCCTTACCTGTACAACCTGTGGAGACTATATCTGTTAACACTACCTGACTGTTTTTACATTTATTCCTGTTTCCTTGTGTGTAGATATGCACACATCTTAGCACCACTCTCTGGATTCTAACTGTGTCTGTGTGTGCAAAATTAACAACTAAGCTATTTCTCATCACATTGAGCTAGTGGAGAACTGCTGTTTCTAATTTCACTTGTTTCTGCCGAATAGTCTCTTGGTTAGACAGTCTGAACTTGTAATCCTGCGATGCATGCGTGACGGATAGTTATTGTACTGTGCATTAATCCTTGGGATTACTACAGTCTGGAAAGCAAAGGTTAACACAAGGCAATTCTGGATGGAACACAATTTGAAACTTTATGTTCCTATTCAGGATTCAGATCTTAGTGCAGTATATATTTCACATTTCAGTTATATCTTGTTTTACAGCTCCACTATCTATGGCTTTCTTACAGCAGGTTCACAGAAGAAACTCAGTTAATGTATGTTGTCACAGCCACATTTGCTGTGAAGAATCTGTATACATTCTAAATGTCTACAACAACATACCAGGGTAAACACAACAGTTTTTATGTAGTTTTATTGCATATCAGTAGTAGTCTGACAAACATTTTTATTTATTCAGTTCACACAGTAGCAGTATACCTACTAGCAGTAAGCAGTGCACTTCTTGTTAGTTATTTGAAGAATATACTGCAAATTGGATTTGTACTCACCACCTGTCGGCACAGCTTCAGCAGTCTGTCGTCATGGGCTTCAATTTTCATAGCCCTCTCTGCTGCACCTGTAAGGGTGAGAAACAAACATAATGCATACCTGTCTATCACATTCTCAGGGTAGTATTTGCTACAAACTACTTGATAGTGATACTTACTCACTACTGGAGCATTCCATGCCGTGCATCTTGGATCCACTGGGGGCCAAGAGTGCCCCCTTCCTCCACTTTAGGTCAGAATAGTGGTGCTGTACCTGCTCACCAGTCTGGGGGGATGCCAGTAGCACTGGTGAGATCATGTGTGAGATGGTTCAGGCCTCTGTTTTGTACTGTGAGCCCTGGTACTGGCCCTTCATCAGTCTCTCATCATGGTTTTTGACAAGGAGTCCAGTCATGACCCTGGACTCCTGAAGGCTCCTGCACTGCGCCTGAAAGCGTGCTCCCTCTCCAACTCCAGACATGTTCCTGCAGAGATCAAACTAAACAGGTTATGGCTGTATTCCCACCTGCACAGTTTAAATAAGGCCATATTCCCGGACTTTGCTGTCATTGGACCATTTCAAAAATGCTGAGCACAGCTTAGTAATGCACAAATCTGCTAAGCTAGTTTGAACAATGCTTAAAGGGGTAATTGCTGAGTACTGCTTAACAGTGGGCAAATCCGCTTAGCTAAGCTATCTTCTGCTTAGCAATCACATGTAAGTGATGCTTAAACCTGGTAAGCATAGCTGGGCATGGGTGACTATTGCTCACTTTTCATTTTAAAAATTATCAGGATAATGGCTTTATTTAGTAGGTGTATTGGATTTACTTTACATGACATCCCTCTATGTGCTTTCATTACATTAGCAAGGGGAGTGACTATACTGTATGGGACACTTGTGTATACATGGGTGATTTCACATGTTACATGCACTCACACTTCCATTTTACACCAGCTTCACTACCCTGGCTAACAAAAAAAGTTACTACATTTTTTAAGTTAAAACAAATATTTTAACACTGCTTTCCCATAAAAAAAACTTGACTGCCTTGGTACTCAAACCATGAACACATGCATGTAAAGCCGGGACTCTAACCACTAAACTATCTTGGTTTATGAATTTTTGTTATATATTTCTATTTATCTCCTATGTTTAAGCAATGCTAAGTGGAGGGCCATAAAGCGCACACCCACTTAGCTATGCTTAAACATTCCTTAGCATGCAAAAAAAAAGATTTATTATATTATTATTATTATTATATTAATATGTTATATAGTGAGTATTTTAGTTTTCTGACAAGTCATTCAGGACTGCAGTTAGGAAATAATGGCATACATTTGACTTTCAGGCTTCTATCCTTCAGAAATTCATGGTAATGCATATCCTGTTTTCTATCAACTTTCTATGTTTGTGAGGGCAATATTTTATTATTGCCCCTATTTTTAGTGCTTTGTCCCCCCATTATTTGTGCCTTTGTCCAGTGGACGCCTGTCAGGGAATAATGGCATACATTTGACTTTCAGACTTTTATCCTTCGGAAATTCATGCTAATGCATGACCTGTTTTCTATCAACTTTCTAAGTTTGTGAGGGCAATATTTAAGTAGGGTTCCTTTTTAGTGCTTTGTCCCCCCATTATTTGTGCCTTTGTCCACATAAACCACTGTCAGGGAATAATGGCATACATTTGACTTTCAGACTTCTACCCTTCATACATTTCTGCTAATGCATGACCTGTTTTCTATTAACTTTCTAAGTTCGTGAATGCAATATTTAAGATGTGTCCCTTTTTAGGGCTTTATCCCCCCATTATTTGTGCCTTTGTACACATTTTCTGCTTTAGCAGGTTGCGAGGTGTCATATAGTACTTTTATAATGTAGGGGGTGTGTCACAGAACCTTTCCACACCCCCTGCATTGCTTTCCTGCAGCCGTATGTATTTCAGTGTCCATGGCCACTGAAATTATAATTTATTTCATTTCAGTGTCCTCAGACACTGAAATACTGGCATAATATTAGAGAAATTATCAAATATTATGCAGGATCGTGTTTAGAAAGTGCCGTACTGCACTTTCTGAGTGCAGGGGGTGTGTTCCTAGTCTGTGCACTACTTAAACATGCCCTCTGCACTTGTTCACAGTTCATGCCCATTTAGCCTAAACAGCAGCATGCCTTCATGAATATGCAAGGCACACTGCTGTGGCTACATGGACACGAACCACTCCATGCAGGAATAGCACTATTCCTGCATGAAGTTTATTGAATCCCAGAGAATGTCTTGCTGTTTAAAACTATATACTTTGTAGTGGTTCTGTGATTACTTTTGTGTACATGCTATTGCAAAATTACTGATTTCAATGATCTTTGCACAAAGACTACGAAACAAAATAGAGCAAGTTAATTCCCTCATCACACAGCATAACCCTGAGCTATTAGGCATTATAGAATCCTGGATTGAAAAAGTAAGCCCTTATATTCACCATTTCTTCATCTCCTTTGACTTCTATTTAGATGCTAGATATGGATATGGGAATGGAGGAGGAAGCCTTCTATTTTACAAAGCCCACCTAAATGCTCAACTCCTAGCACAAAAGCAGGCCCACCTTCTGCCATGCTTCCTAATTATTTGTCAAAATAGACAATGAAAATAACAAAGCTCTCAACCAGGTCATGGCCTACCTCTCACCCCCTACCACTTTAGGAAAATTAAAAACTATTTTACACAATAGCACCCCCACAACTAAATGCATTGACAATCTCTGCTTGGTAACTTTAACTTCATTCTGCTCATCTCCAACCATAATGATGTCACAGACCTCCTAAATGACTACATCCTAAATCAATTAGCATGACAAACCACTTGCCAAAGCATAAAATCAAACAATTCATTAATAGAGCTACCTATAACCAACAACCCATTAGTCTCAGCTATCACAATAGACCCACATTACTAAGCAACCACTATCCAGTAAGCTTTCAGCTACATTTCTCAAAATACACCCACCACCCACCATATCTCTTTCAGATCAAAATCTGACTCCAAAGTAAAAATAAATAAATAAATAAAGTTAATTCTTGCATACATAGACTGGTCAAGTATCCTAAACACTACCAAAGCCAGTATTACAACAGAAGCTTTCACCATTACCTTGTAAAGGTCTACAAAACACATGCTTTTTATTTATTTATTTATTTATTTATGTACTTGCAGGTTGCTAACCAGGATAGTTCATTGGGCCAAGATGAGCCCTTTTTCAATGGAAGTCCGGGGAGAAAGGCTCCATGTACATACATTTAAAACAAAAGTCAGCTTGAATTAATACAGAAACAATACAAAAAATATATAAAAGTGGGATCTTCAGAACCTAGTATCAAGATTACACAACTTTAGTAAGTTACACAACTGTAATAAGAACAAACGTCAAATTAATAAAGTGATAGTGCTAACAAAGGCTCTTATAGTACACAAAGTAATAGGTTCAGAACAAACAGAGATGATGGAGTATTCTATTATGGGTGGAATGCTAATGTATACAATCTGCAAGGCATAACAGGGAGTAATTAATGGTGAGAAAAAAGTGAGGAGGAAAAGAAAAATAGTTAGATTTGGTAGAATTGTGTGTGAAGAGGTTAGGGGAAGGGGGTTATTAGGAGGAGATTAGGAGGGGTGAGAGCAGGAGCATTCCCAAGTTGAAGAGAGATAGGAGTGGAGGAAAGTTTTAAAAGAGGGGAAGCTCTGGGTAGTTTGGATATGGTGAGGAAGTGAGTTCCATTTGTGTGCTAGAGAAAAAGACAGTAGAAATTGTCCAGGTGTACATAAGGGCTTGTACACTTCAAGTAGATTCTGGTTATTGGACCTGAGGGATCGGTTATGGAGATGCCTGTTAAGGATGGAGGAGAGGGAGGGGCATTGAGATGGCTTAAAGATAAGCTTGTGAGCAGTAGACAGCTGAATGTAAAGGAAATAGTTGGGGAGCTCTAGCCAGTTTAGGGAGTGTAGGGTGCAATGCAATGGTGACAGGAGGATTTGGAGTTGGTGGCAAACTTGGAGATTTTATTTTAACATGATGCCAATTTAGCTTTAAGGGAGGCTTGTACATTGTTGAGGAGAGGGGCTCCATACATGAGGGAGGGAAGGAGTTAGGTAGTAGAGAGGGTAAGCTGAGATGAAGAGGTAAGGAAACGGTTATGACGATAAAGCATTCCAAGCTTCTGGTGAGTTTTCTTGATGTCGTTTTGGAGGTGAATGTCGAACTTTAGTTGTTCATTGATAACAATACCCAGAAGTTTAGTGTGGGGAACAATTTCAATAGGAGTCATGTTTTGGCTTAATATAGTGAAGGAGTTTTTGTTCATTTTGGTGTTTTTAGATGGGGAAAAGATCATAATTTTGGTTTTAGATGCATTCAGAGCCATGCCTCAGTGCTGCTAAAAGCAACCTGAGTAAAGTGCATGAGTTTGGAGAGTGAGTCAACAGAGCAGATGATAGTAGAGTCATCTGTGTATTGGACTAGTTTGGTGTTTGGGATACAGTGATGAAAATCATTGATTAAGATGTTAAATAATAGAGATAATTTTAAATAGATGCTTTCTATTGCTAACTGCACTTTACAAGCAATGGCAGCATGACTTGAGCTAAAATCACCACTCAAACTCAAAAACAAAGTATGGCAGAACTGGAAAACTATTCCAACCCTGAAAACAGAAAACACTTTATCCAATCAAGAAACCTTTTCATTCAAGCCATTAAATGCCATGAAATGCAGTTTATATGCCTAAACAGTTCTAGATAGAAATCAACAGACTAACAGGAAGAAACTATCTTTCATGCAATCAAAATATTTTAAACACTTTGTCTTCCTCTGATTTCCTCTCATAATTTAACAATTTTCCAACACCATGCCCTACCTCTACTCATTCTATCATTCTATCTATATTCCTGAGTCCCCCTTTACATCTCTCTATTTTGTGGGAAACATATTAAAAGCAAAGAAATACAGCATCTCCTCAAACAATTAAAACTTCACATTCCCTGGTTGCAGATGATCTCCATCCCAAGGTCGTCAGTCATAGCAGAGTATACATTATTGTTCCACTCTAACATGCACATAACTTCTGCCTAACAAAAAATACTATGCCAGCTATATAGAACATAGCAATAGCTAATTATATCACAAAATGAATCAATCCCTCCAAACTATCTTATTACTGTCCAATAGCCATCTTTTTTGCACTAACTAAAATCTTAGTGAAACTAATCCACACCTAAATCAAATCCTATTTTACCAAGTACAGCCTCCTCTCATCCAAACAGCATGGACTTGCGTCAGGTTGCAGCACACTGATAGCCATTTGTACCTTACAGGCCAAATGCTGTAAGAAGTGGACAAAGAAAAACTTACTGGTGCTATATTTATCAACCTGACCAAAATTTTTGATCTAGTAGATCACAACTTATTACTAAATCATTTAACTGACATAAGCATTAGTCCAGATGCACTACCCTGGTTTTACAACTATCTTTCCAATTGCCACTTTTGTGTAAAAGTCAACTCATCCTTCTTACCTCTAGCTAAAATCAAACAAGGAGTACCACAAGGCTCCATCTTTGTTCCCTTCTTCTCCATCTACATAAGCCACGTATCCTTGGGCATGTCCTACTTCCCCTACTTCCTTAAGCCGATGACATTGTCATATTCTGATCTAACAAATCCTTCAGAATCGTTCAGAATGAGCTACAGGCTGACTTTCTCTCAACATTTGGATTAGCAACAAAAATATTATTCATTCTTCTAAAGCAGTGGACAACATCAAAGGTAAGCAAAATCCTGCCACTATTACAAACCCTTGATCACTATAATACTGCATTAGGAAACTATTCTTCATTTAAATATCTAGGAATTTGGCTAGGCCTATCTCTTATCTTCAATCTATGCATAAATTGTGTTAGGAAAAAATTAACCCACTAGTATTCTGAGCCAACAAAATCTCCTTTCTTTCCAAACACCCCAGAATAGCAATAGACAACGGCATTTAACTAGTCCAGGTAGAATATGAACACCCACTAATAGAATACACCTCAAAAAGAAACTCCACAGTGACTCAGACAATCACCAACAGAAGCTGTAGGCTCATGAAACACTGTCCAAAACATGAAAATCATCGCATAATACTATAAAAATCAAAATGACTCCCAGTCAAACAAAACTCCTCTTCCTCCTCTTATGCTCTCAAATTTTCAAATTCTTACATAGTCACACAATTTCCTGTCTGGCAGCCAAACAAATAAGGCAGCTTCTTCCTACAAACTCAGAACTCAAAGGACCCAGGTTCTAACAAACAGGCACTTTAAACTAAATTAAACCATAATATTTAGACAATTTATTCTCCTTACTAGGACTAAAGTTTAGGACTCTATCCCTGCCAATCTCATTTCAAACTCCACACACAACTAAAGCTTTATCCTTACAATGCTTCATACAAATTTCATCAGTCTGGACACATAACATAACAGAGTCTTGCTCTTCTCCATCGATCTGCTTCCTAACAAGCTTGTATGATACAATGTGCAAATGCAGCTAACCAGAAGTTACTCTAACAGAATACATATACTTTTGTTTATATTTCTACACTTGCTCCTCTCCATATTGTATATAGGCATTGCTTCTGTCTGTATTGAATACCTTACTCTACTGTAATGTGCATAAATGCTTTTCTTTCTTTGCTTTTTATATAAAAACTTAAAAGATTGAGGCACTTTTTTTATAAAATCTATCTGCTTTTTCAGGGGCTGCAAGGCTGGCTGTCAGGTAAATTTCAGGTTGTTATAAATACATCCACCAAAGAAGAAGAAAAGGAGAAACAAGAGTATATTCTGGAAATTCCAGTTGTAACAAATCATAATATTACCTGAAGAAATGAGAAACATCATTGTTTTCCCACTGAAACAGCTGATTCATTCTAGAAATATTTTCAGAGAAAAATAATTTTTTATAAGTACTGACTGAAGCCACAATCACCTCAGAATCTGAATCAGAATTCTGTGGAGACAAAATATAATCTGTGTTTTTAGAATAATTTTGAAGTTAAAACTGTTGAATCTCTTCCAAAAATGAAAAATCCCTTATTCGTTTACTAAAAATAGTCATCCAGGAAGCATCAAGAGCTTGGACTAAACCCTGTGCAAACATTATTCATGCCCAGGGTAACTGAACAAGGCTGGATTAAGGTGGGTGCTATTGATGCTGCAGCATTAGGCTCATTCCTGAAATAGGCCCAGATGAAAACAGACGAGACTTTTCCAGAAGCTGAACAGTTTTCCTTTGCTATATTAACCTCAAAATAATTCTTAGAATGAAATTTGGAGTCTGACTTTCGGATGCCTATACACAGCATTACTTATTATGCAGTTACTATTATTCTTTGCACTGTGACGTAACTATAACATCATTGTGTTTATTGTTAACCGAAGATTTCAAGTTAATGCTATCAATTTTACGTTAAACAGTTTACTTTGTGATATCTTTCGTACTGTTTCATGCACGCTTGCTATGGACACTCCAATAATTGCAGAGGAAATGTCTAACCCCTAATCCATGGTTGCTGTAGGGACTATGTCAATGAGACCTGAGGAAAAAGATGAGTGGTCCAAGGAGCCAGCAATGGCCTTAGCAGAATCACCCACCTGTGGCTGAGGCATTTTATCAACTTGCTGTGGTGGTAAAGGTTGCTTAACAATTGTTTCCTATTTGTTGCTGGAAAAAGGCAGAACCAAAGAACTGGAAGATTATTCAAAGGCTAAGTCAAAAAAGGGGCCAGATTCCCAGGGAAGCCTGCCAGCAATACTATAGTTTGACAAAGCCTTCGGGTGAAAGCGCTTACTGTGCACGAATAAATTATTCTTTGGATTACATCGGACGTCTTTATTTTGAGGATTGTTACAGGAATTGCTGTAAGAACTACTGTCTCCTGTTTTGGACTGCTCTGTATGAAGAGAGAACTGTTAGCCATTTCGCACCTGCATGAGCCTTATTTATTTGATTTTATCTACGCTTTATCACGCAGGAGCGTTGGTCTTTTGGGTCGTTTATAACTTTTATATATATATATATATATATATATATATATAGATAGATATATATAGATATATATAGATATAGATAGATATATATATATGGGTCTACTTCATTTGATCGAAAGGCCATTTGACCTAAACCCATTTGATCAAAAGTTCATTTGCACAGAGATACCATGTGGGAGCTTGCTGAATTGAGTCACCCATATGTAGAATCGAGGGGGGTACATGGACTGCCTATCCTGTGGATACTGAGCTATATACAACTTCATCCTTCATAGCTACAGGGACTTTTTGATGACCTACAGCAGACACAGAGTAGGAGTTTTGCAAGTGCCAGCTTTGTGTATGGTACACCCATTCCTTGATGTTATGTAGCAACATGTGGAGGAGCTTATACATTTCCTAAGAACTGCAGAATAGAAAACCAGCACTATAGGTTTATAGGTATAATCCCTGGGGCCTTTTTAAGCCTAGCCATGCATCCCAAATCACTGAGAAGCTCTGGTACCCTTGGTAGTGTAAGCAGGGGCCTGGGAGATGAAGCATTTTACAGGGTGCATGTGCTCATTAGAAGCATATGTGCTGCACCTGAAGTTCTGGTTCCCATCCAGTTGTCCAAGTTACACCTGAATAGAGTTATGGAAGAATTCTGCTTCACATGGATGGGGATTTTGTTTTAGTTAAAGAATGGCGACAAGAGTAAAAGGATGCAGATATCATCAAACCTAGGCAGTGCATCAAAGTGCATATACTGGCCATACTGTGCATCAGACATAACTGTACCCACTTAAGGGGAGGGGCAGAGGCCCCAGGGCACAGTCTTCATTTGTCCAGGTTGAGACAGCACGGGGACAGGTGGCTGCAATGCTACCATAAGTGCCAGGGTCGTGGGAGGTGGATGTGATGCCTGGCAGCAGTATATGGGTAGTCAGAGACCACATCCTCCAGAGATGTGGTGGATCTGCAATATTGTGAACATTGGCAATTTGTATTTTGGTGGCCTTCAGTCTTAGCACTTGATATGGTCTGTGAAAAAGACAGCATAGAAAGAACTATGGAAGCATGTGTGTACACCCTTATGGTTTCCTGGGTGGTGAACTTTTCTAGTCACTGCCTCCCTCATGAGCCCATAAGTTATATGCACCTTTAAGCTACTTGTGTGAGTCACCATGTGTACATAACTTTACATGGATTTTCTGCAGGACTGTACTCAGCCTTCCCAACCACCTAAGGAGCTCAGTTACCTGTCTCCTGTTTTGTGATATCTTCCCATCTTCCTATACAAACTACAATTACAGGGTTGTTGCCTTTTCTACCCATTCTTGCATTATGATACTGAAACCCTGAAATAGACTGCACACCTTGTACCACTTCCGCAAAATGCATTGCAATGCTTCATTCAATGTGCAACTGCCATTTTACTCAGTGTGGCATATTCTGTTATGTTTGCATTGACTCTGACATGTCCCACACCCACATCCTAACATAACAGTGTTCCATATCTACATACAGCAGTCCTATGTGACTACCATCCAACATGAATCTTCAGCACAATGCAGGGTTACATTACCAGGTATCTTGTCAATAAATGCGGTTCAATATCCCAATGCAAGGCAGTAAAGTTCTTAATCATTGGATACTTATATAACTGATGTCTATCAAAATGGTGAGAACACATTTTATCGTCCTATATCAAAATGGTGAGAACACATTTTATCGTCCTAATTCAGGTTTTATATCATGGTAGTTACTAAAGAGGGATTTATTGCAGTTGTCTCTAAATCACTAGTGTAATGTACAGCATTTTCAACAATGCCTGCAATACCCATCTCATCCTTGCCCATACGGGAGCTGTGCACTAGATACTTATGCATGGCATCTGGGAAACTCATAGCAACACTTGTTACTGCACTGTGATCCACATTATGTGATGTTCAAATTTGCACCCATGCACACAGGACTGCCTCGTTGTTCTGAGTGGACCTGTTTAAGTGACCATTGCTACTTCTGAGCAAGACTTTCTGGTTGACTCTCCACAGGGGCTTCCAGGTTAACCTGCTCATCAAATATGATGGCACTTTGATATGAGCTTATATACATATTGCTACAGCAACCTGCAGCAGTGCCACCTTGATTTCTATGTACGTATAATGTAGCTGTGTACTAATGAGCTCTGTTTTTTTTTCTTTTCTTTGCACAGATACAGATGTAGATGGGGCCATCATCTTTACCTGGGTTGGTCAATTCCTGTAAGACTAAGATGCCAGTGGGCATTAGGCTTGCAACTCTGCAGGGCAATGCAGGTTGCTCCACTGAAGATAGCCTGGAGGGCACACTGGTGGCCTCTGTGACTACTATGCAGGATTATTGAGACTCCTCTTCTGATAGTAGCCTAGAGGAATCCACTGTAGTCATCTGGTATCAGTTGTATAGTATGATGATAGAGGTTTGTCCACAGCTGGATGGCTGCCTCATGTAGTGCTTTAGGACACGGCTTGTTGAGTTATGTGAATAATGGTCCTCCAACCATCAGGCTGCCAAAAACAGTGTGCACATGACATCAGCTATGAAGGGGACTGATGCCATTGTGGGTTGGCTTCTAGGATGGTGTACCTTCTGCCATGCATCCTGTTCTGTCCTCTATCCCTGTGTTATCCTGACTTGCCACTCTCCGTACCTTGTTATCCAGTCCTTCCTATCACCAAGCTTCAATTCTCTATTAGCATGTTTCTACCTATTGATGATCCCACTGTTTGTATAAATATCACCATGCTCGTCTGTATCTGCATTTTGTTTGACTGTGTGCCTCCACAACAGTCCCTTCTCTCTCTGTGTACCTCTCCAACAGTCCATTCCACACTACTTTCCTCAGCCACCATCTTTTTCTAAGAAAAATGAGAGCCTTTTCCAGAAAAGGTGGCCTTGTAACCATCCACGTATTGCTTATGGCTGACCTTCTGGGTTTCCTCTGTTATTCCCTTTTCTCTTTTTTTCTTCTCTTCCACTTCCTCCCCATTAATATGAGAAACTGGGCTGTCACTTTGCTTTGGTGGCCCTTGCTGGCCTGTATCCCACTGCACAAGTGTGACGATGAGGAGGAACTTAACTGCTTCTGTGAGCACACAGTGTCTTGCACAGTCATGCACTCTTTCCGTGACATTCACATCTACAGTCAGCGGGGTTCATACTCTGGCCATACCTCTCAATTGTACAGGTTATCACAGAATGTCTGGATTTGTGCCTCATATTTTTGGTGTATTCCTCCTAAAATCTGTCCCTTTCTGGCACATAATCATGGATTGAAGTCATTAAATAATGACAGACATTTGAGTTTAGATGCCATATCCTTCGGAAAATTAATGCCAACACAAAACCTATTATTCTACCAACTTTCCAAGTTTCTAAGGGCAATATTTAAAATCCCTCCCTATTTGTCCCACCATCATTTTAGACTTTGTCCAGATTTTTTGCTCTAAGAGGTTGAGAGGTATGACCTTGGCTCGCAATTATCTGGATTTTCATCTCATATTTTTGGTTTGTTTCTCATAAAATTGTGTTTTTCTAGAAAATCATTGAGGACTAAAGTCAGAAAATAATGGCAGACATTTCAGCTTTAGACTTCATATATTTCAGAAAATGCATAGTAGAAAAACTTGTTCTAGCCACTTTCTAAGGAGGTAGGGGTGTATGTGTGTGTCTCATACCTCTCAACTGTACAGATTTTCATAGAATGTCTAGATTTTTGCCTTATATTTTTGGTCTGTTCCTTATAAAAATTCAGTTTTTTTGACAAATCACTGAGATGAGCTAAGGATTAAAGTTACTAAATAATGACATGCATTGGAGTTTCAGACTTAATATCCTTCAGAAAATGCATTCTAACACAAACTCTGCTCTAGCTACTTTCTAAATGTGTCCCTAGTTTGGGCCTTTGTGAGTGTGTGTGTGTGTGTGTGTATGTATGTATAAGAGGGAGGTAGCATACCCCTCAGCTGTCCAGGTTTTTGCCCCATATTCCTCCTAAAAATGATTGGAGTTGCTAAATAAAGACAGATATTTGAGTTTTAGACATCATATCCTTTAGAAAACTGCATATTAACACAAATCCTGTTGTTCTAGCAATGTTCCAAGTTCATGACAGAAATATTTATAATCTGTCCCTATTTATTTTAGGCTTTGTCCAGATTTCTTGCACTGAGATGTTGAGGTGTATGTGTGTAAGAAAGAGAGAAACACCCTAGTTAGAGTTATCATGTGGAATTTATGTTCAAGTGCATTTTCAAGGAATTGAGCTTCAAGGGGAGAGAAGTTTACTGCTGCTCATGCTAAGTCTGCTTAAAATGTGCAGCTGTTTTGTTCAGCAAATGGTATCACTGTTGTCTTATAGAATTTTACAGCAACTTTAGTAGCACAGCAGGTAGCATAGTTGCATCTTGATGCAGAGGGCTATAGTTTCTGCACCCACAGCATGCAGATTTGTATTTTAAGGGGGGTGGGATGTTGCAGACCTGAGCATGTCCTCCTTCAGAAGACATGCCTAGTAACTATGAGCCTGTTTTTCAACTTGCCACCCATTCTCTATTGCAATATACCAGCTTACCTTTTTTAATGTAACAAAGGCACTGAAGTTGTAGATGAAACACTGAAATATAAAACTGTTTTCTAACAACATCTTCATTAGTTTCAGATCTCTTTAATGTGGAATTATTCAGATGAATTTTACTTCTGCATAAATTGTGCATATTGACTGATATTGGTGGATTGTAATGACAGACATCTGAGTGGCCTTTTATGGTTGAAATTATATTGGGTAGTTTGTCATTATTGGTTCAAATGTTTAATTTCATTGCTTATTGGGAAAATGTGCAAAACTTTAAATTTAAAATACATTCTATCAAGTGGTGCTGTATTATACAATGGATATATTTCAATTATTATGTATTAAAATTGATTCACCTGCCTGGTTGTATTAAATAACTTTTGCATGGCCCTAAAATGTGTGCAAGGGGCCAATGATTTGAAAACAGCCCAAAGGTAAACTTAACCTGCCAATGGCCAGATACAGTTTCTTTGAATGTAGGTTTCAATTCTGTTTCAGTTAATGTGACTTTCAAAGGTAGAAAAGTTTTAAAGCCAAGACTGTTTACATTGTAAGACTATTACTTAATTTAGCAAATGTCTATCAGTGTTTGTGCTATAAAATTTGTAAATCGAAATATCTGTAATATCGTAGAAGTAAAGCATAAAACAGTATGCACATAGAGATTTGAACAGTCTGTATGGCAACTGGGGAGAAATAGCCAAGGAATGGGACACCGAAATGGCTGCATGGGTGGGGGGGATTGCATGGGGGGGACTGCGTGGAGGGAAGTGGTTTGCACCCCCCAGCAAAAAATCCCGCAGGCTTCCTTGATCATGGACCTAATAAACAAGGATATAGGGAATCTCCAAACTCTGGATCCCACACAGTTTGGTTTTGTGAAGGGCAGATCATGCCTGCTTAACTTGGTCAACTTCTCTGAGTCAGTCACCAGAGCTGTGGATGAAGGCAAGCTGGTTCTTACAGCCTACCTTGATTTGGCCAAGGCCTTTGATTCCATTCCCCACTCAGGAATCATAGAAAAACTCACTAAGCTAGGCATCAACCCCTATATCACTAGGTGGGTTGCAAACTGGCTCACAGGTAGAACCAACCAAAACTTTTGATGAAACTGCAAAATTTCTTTAAATTCACACACAAAAAAACGCTAAAAATTTAATGAATAAAGCTTTCGGGTTATCTACCCTTCATCAGTACATGAAATTATTGAGTTTTTCACAACTTTAAGTAGAGGTCCAATTAAAATCATATGATCCAGCCAGCCAAACAATTTCAACTTATAATCTAACATTTAAATCAGTTCTTAAAACAACATTAACACATACTATAAAGACACTCAAACAATAAATATATTATACCTATCTTGAATATATAATGTGTTAAAATGTATAAACAAACATTTAAAATAACAAGGTTATACAACATAAAACAGGTGTAAGTGAATAGGTGAATAGAATAAATTTAAAAATATTCATCAAATATTTTCTCTCTGTTTCTTAATCAACACTGGTTCAGTCAGTCAGCATGAACCAGCATCTTTAAAGAGTGTAGCGGAAGGAAGGGAATCTACTTCAAGTGATGCAGTAAATATGTTGACGAGTGTGGAAGAACAATCGTTGTCAAGGTCTAAAATTGACCTAAAGGAGAAAAGCAAACAAATGGAGATATCTTCTTTTTTGCCTTTTCGTTTAAAGCAACCGGAAAAGGTTGCAACACAGCACAAACCTTTGGTAGAAAGGCGCCCGCTACAGAGACAAGTTCAACAGTCAATGCCAGGAATGAAAAGAAAGAATGACAGCCCCTTAGCATCCAGCAAGACTGTTCGCCGCTGAAGGGGACTATACGATTAATAAAAAGTACTGTGAATTTGTCAAGTTTGCGGTTAACCAAGGGACATTTGACTTTGTTGGACAATGGTTTAATGTTTATCCCATTTGCAAGGGATAATATTGTAAATGCAATTACTGATGCAAGGTTATTTGCAAGGAGTTTAACATTAAAGTTAATCTTTAAACAAAATAATGTTAATGATCATGGGTGTAAAAAATTAAGCACTTTTATGCCACAACTTTGCCCAGTAGTTACTGCTTTTTTAAATATAGTTGAGAAAGATTTAAGATCCTTGTATTCAAAAAGGAATAGAAGAAAAATGTTTAACTTGTCCTATAAAGAATATAAAGCCCTTGAATATTTGAAAGAAAATGATAGTAAAGTCATTAAGCAAGCGGATAAGGGCGGAGCAGCAGTAATAATGAATAAGATTTATTATATGGACAAATTCAATAATTTTTTAGCAGATCCATTAACATTCAAGCAAATAACCTTCAATGAGATCAAAAATTGTATTTCACAAGTTAATATGGTTATTTATGATATGCAGTTAAATCAAAATATTTCTATAGAACTTTTCAATTACTTTACAGTATCTTGCCCTAGGACACCTCAAATTTATGGAATTCCTAAAATTCATAAATCTTTAGAAGATCTGCCCTTGAGGCCAATAGTTTCAGGCAAAGGCTGGATAACAGAGCCTATATCTAAATATTTGCAGATGAAACTTGCTAAATACTTGTTAAAGTGTTCCAACATTTTAAAAGATACCACACACTTCTTGGAAGAATTATTTAAGTGGTATGAACAAGAGACCAATCAGAATGTTTTGTTTGTAACATTAGATATAACCTCATTATTCACAGTCATACCAATTGATTATGGTTTGCAAGCGGTAAGAAGCTTTCTTTGTACTGAAACAGATTTGCAAACATGTGAGATAGAAAATATCTGCATGCTCCTTGAAGTTGTTTTGACTAAAAATGTGTTCATTTTTGATAGCTTACCATATTTGCAAATGACTGGTGTAGTGATGGGCATACCAATAGCGAACACTTATGCAAATTTAGTTTTGTATCAATGGGAGAAGCAATAAATATTAAGTAATTTTAATGAATTAAATAGAAATATTAAGTTTTATTGTAGATTTGTAGATGATTGTTTCCTCATTTGGAATGGCACTAGTACAAATTTGGAAAGTTATATTTCATATTTGAATGCAACTACAAGTTTTTTGAGGTTTAAAATGGTCTCTTCACCTGATAGTATAGCATTTTTAGATGTGAATTTATATAAGAAGATGAATAGAATAGAAACCATGATATATAGAAAAGAAGTGAATGCAAATAGGTATTTAAGAAGGAACAGCATGCACGCGCTGCATACATTTAAAGGAATTCTTAAATCACAACTCATAAGAGTTAGTAAATTAAATACTGAGGATAGTAATTTCATAAATCAAGCTAATGTAATGAGGCAAGAATTCATAAAGAATGGTTATCCTATAAATAGTATAGATACCATATATAATGAGGTTATCTTAGGTAGGAAAGACAAGTATAAACCTACTTTTAGTCAGAAAGTTTTATTAACAACACAAGTTTCAGATGGAAATAAAAATTTGGTTAGATACGTGACTACATTTAATGGAAATACAAAAGAAGTGTGTGATATTATACAAAAAAAATGGATAATTCTATTAGCGATGCCAGAAATTAAAGATCTAATAGGATTAAAGCCAAAGTTTGCATATAGAAATCAGGAAACACTTAAACAAATATTGTGTCATAAAGATTTTAGGAATAAGGAAAAAACACATCAATATAAAATGGGAACATATAAATGTTACAACTGTACCTGCTGTGCGGATATTTTTGATATAGTGGAGGAATTTCAACATCCTGTTACTAAATAAAGATATATTTTCAATTGTTTAGTAAATTGCAATACATCAAAATTAGTGTATTTGGCAATGTGCACAGTATGCACGGCATTTTATATTGGAAAAACAATAAGAAAATTAAAGGACCGTATAATTGAGCATAAGTCAGAAATAAGAAGGGAAGTATTAACTAATGGTTTATACAAACATATTTCAGATTTTCATACACATACTTTTAAATTTAGGGATGTAAGTGTACTAAATACAGATTTAAGAGGGGGAGATATGAATAATATACTTGAGTTAAGGGAATATGAATGGATTACTAGGATGCAGGCAGATTCATCACCAGGTTTGAATAACACAGTCAGTATAAAACCAGTGTTGATTAAAAAACAGAGAGAAAATATTTGATGAATATTTTTAAATTTATTCTATTCACCTATTCACTTACACCTGTTTTATGTTGTATAACCTTGTTATTTTAAATGTTCGTTTATACATTTTAACACATTATATATTCAAGATAGGTATAATATATTTATTGTTTGAGTGTCTTTATAGTATGTGTTAATGTTGTTTTAAGAACTGATTTAAATGTTAGATTATAAGTTGAAATTGTTTGGCTGGCTGGATCATGTGATTTTAATTGGACCTCTACTTAAAGTTGTGAAAAACTCAATAATTTCATGTACTGATGAAGGGTGGATAACCCGAAAGCTTTATTCATTAAATTTTTAGCATTTTTTTTGTGTGTGAATTCACAGGTAGAATCCACAAGTGTGAAAGTAGCTGGCTCCAAGTCAGAATGCTGACCAGTCACGAGTGGAGTCCCACAGGGTTCGGTCCTGGGTCCTTTCCTGTTTAGTATCTACTTCTTTGAAGTCCAGGCCAACACAAAGAAACTCTGGGTGACAAAATTCGCAGACGGCTGCAAGTTGGGAGCTATTATTAACTCCCCAAGTGATGTTGACATCCTACAGAAAGGCCTCACTGAGACCAATGACTGGTGTCAGAACCATGGCCTTAAGCTCAATGCCAAAAAATGTGTTGTCATCCCTTTTGGGAAAACCACAGTTCCCATGAACTGCCACATTGATGGTAGTCCAATGAACACAGAAGGCATTATAAGAGATCTGGGAACACAGGTTGACAGCAACCTCTCTACTGACCACCACATTGCCACTGTGGTCAGAAAGTCCTTCTATGTGGCACATCTCATTACTAAGGGTTTTGCATACAGGAAAAAATATGTCATTGTCTCCCTCTACTCTTCCCTCATCAAGCCAGTCATCGAGTACAATGCCCCATATGGCATGTACCTCACTAAACACCTGCAACAACTGCAGAGGCTGCAAAAGTACCTCACAAAGAGGATCTTAGGCCTTAAACATTGTCCTATAGGACAGACTTAAAAAATCCAACTATTCTCTGTCTCATATCACCTACTTAGAGGTGAGCTCTGCTTGACATACAAAGCCATGTCTGACCCAGCTCTGTTAGAATTGCTACATCTGAAGAAATCCCAATCCCACCATACCACATGCTCCAGATACCTCAACCTCATTGCCACAATCAACAGAGCATGCTAGAGAGACAGGTTCATAACCCAGAGACTGCCCATGCTATGGAACAGACTTCCCATACATATCAAGCAGAGCACCTCATTGGCCCTCTTCAAGAGAAATCTTGATGAGTGGATGGAAAATAGAAAATTCACCCCAGGTATTACTCCATTGGCTTTACTCGACAGAGGCACTGGGAACTAAGGTCGGGTGACACAATGCCTGGGTAATCCTATGGGCTAAGCTTGTAAAGGCTCCAGGGCCATTAGCCTAGTATACACCTATGAACCTATGAACTGCCCTGGTCTTAAAATATATTTACTTCCACCATGACTGCAAACAGGAGGTTAAAAAGCTATTTTATAGCCCCCCTGCAAATTTTTGCAGTGTAGGCAAATTTCAGCTAAAAAGCATCCTTTAGATGTGTACTAAGTAAGTTTAGACAAGCCCCAGGATTCAATAAACTCCATATAGGAATAGTGTTATTCCTGCGCAGAGTGAATGGTGTCCGCATCCACATAGCCTTAACAGCAGCGCGCCTTAAATATTAATGAAGGTGCACAACTGAGAATGGCTTTGTGGACACAAACACTGAAGGAGTGCAGGGGGTGTGTTTCAGTAGTGCTCGCAGATCCAACATGCCCCCTGCACTTTGAAAGTGCTGTTTAGCACTTTCTAAATGCTTTCAGTGTCTGCGGACACTGAAAGCAGGAATTGAAATGGGAAGCAATGCAGGGTGTGTGTGACAGGTACTGTCACACACCTCCTGCATTGCAAAAGTGCCATACAGTACTTTGACCATACAGCTCAACCTCTTACAGCAAAAAATCTGGACAAAGCCTAAAATGATGGGGGGCATACCTCTCAACCTCTGAGAGCAAAAAAATCTGGACAAAGCCTAAAATGAGTAGGGACAAATAGGGACAGATTTTAAATATTGCCCTTGCAAACAAAAAGTTGATAGAGGAACAGGGTTGGTATTAACATAACATGTTCAGAAGGAATAGAAGTCTGAAACTCAAATGTATGCCATTATGTAGTGACATCAATCCTGATAATGCCCATACAGACTTACAGAGTTGATAGAATGACAGGTAGTGCATTACCAAATATGAATTACAATTAGTATTATTACATGTAAATAAAGTGTTTGTATTAATTTTATTTTTTTTCCGTTCTAAGATAAGTTTAAGCGTAGCTGAGTGGGTTTGTGCGTAGCGGCCCTTTGCTCAGCATTGCTTAAAAATCTCATAGGAGCTAAATATGAATGCATAGCTAAAACCCTCTGTGGTCAGATAGCGTAGTGGTTAGAGTCCTTCCTTTGCATGCAGCAATTCGAGGTTTGAGTACCAGGATAGGCCCTTTATTTTTACATGGGAAAGCATTGTTAAAATTATTTTTTTTATTTTAAATTATGTAGTAATTGATATTTGTTAATCAGGGAAGTGTAGCTGGTTCAAAATGGAAGTGTCAATGCATATAACATGTGAAATTACCCATGTATACACAAGTGTCCCATACAGTATAGTCACACCCCAAGGTAATGTAATGAAAGCATATAGGGGACGTCATGTAAAGTAAATCATATATACTGAATAATGTCAGTAATGATTAATTAATTTACAGTTCTGATATTTTTTCTTAAATGAAAACTGAGCAATACTTAACAGTGCTCAGCACTGCTCAGCCGGTTTGCTTTGCATTGCTTAGACATTAATTCTAATCAGCAGTCAGCCCAGCTATGTGGATTTGTGCACTGCTAACCCTGCTCAGTATTTTTTCCTTTAAGCACTGTTCAACTCAGCTTAGTGAATTTGCGCACTGCTAAGCTGTGCTCATTTTCAAAATTGTCCAATGATGGCAAAGGGTGGGAATATGGCCTTATTTAAACCGCACAGGCAGAATACAGCCAGAACCTGTTGTAGTTTTATCTGTGTAGGAACCATGTCTGGCTTTGGAAAGGGAGCGCACTTTGGGTGCTGCATTGGGGCATTATGGAGTCCGTGGTCATGGCTGGACTCGTCATTGAACACCATGATGACAGACTGCTGCAGGGCCAGTACCAGGGTTAACAGTACAAACGGATGCCTGGGACCATCTGGCACATGATCCCACAAGTGCTACTGGAATCCCCTGAACTGATGAGCAGGTAGGGCATCATTATGCTGATCTAAAGCATAGGTAGGGGGCACTCTTAGCCCAGTGGATCCAAGATGCTCAGTCATGGAATGCTCCAGTAGTGTTTAAGTATCCCATCCATAGCTGTACCAAATTCTAGGCTGAGTTATGTGACAGACAGCTATGCATAATGCATGTTTGTCCACCTACAGCTGCAGTGGAGAGGGCTAGCAATGGGGAGGCCCATGCCGACAGACTGTCAAGTATGTGCCGACAGGCTGGTGAGTACAGATCTATCTTGCAGTATATAGTGCAATAAATAAGAAGGAGTATATTGTTTACTGCCAGTAGGTATAGTGTGTCATGCGTCTACTGAATAAATAAAGTTTGCCAGACTAATATTGATCTACAGGATATGCAGTAGTAAACCACTGTGTCATATTACTAAAATAAAGACTTATACCGCAGACTGTTGTGTTTACTCTGGTATGTTGTAGAAATAAAATGTGTACAGGCTCTTCACAGCAAATATGATTTTGACAGCATGAATTAACTGAGGTTGTTCTGAGAACTAGCTGTTATGCAAAACAGTAGATTGTGGAGCTGTAAAACAAGATATGAATGAAATATGAAATATGTTATGCACTAAGATCTGAACTCTGAATACTAATGTGTAATGTATTATAGTGTGTCTCCTGCAGCATTGCCTTGTGTTAACCTTTGCTTTCCAGACTGTATTATTTCAAAGGATTAATACACAGTACACTATCTGTCATGCACAAATCTCAGGATTACAAGGTCAGACTGTCTAACCCACATAGTATTAGGCAGAAATCAGTCAAACAGAAAACAGCAGTTCTCCAGTAGCTCAGTGTGATGAGAAATAACCTTGTTGTTCATTTTAACACACCACACATGGTTTGAATCCAGGGAGTGGTAATGAGATGTGTGCATATATACACTCAAGAAATCTTGACTATTTGTAGAAACAGTCAGACAGTGGTAACATATTTTCTCCACAGGTCTTACAGGTAAAGAAATGTTTGTAGTAGCTGTATGAAGGGTATACTAATACACTGTGTACAACTGTTCCACTGTCCAACCCTATGCCTGGAAATGACAGTAGGATAGTTACATACACCATGCACTCTTCCGGATACATGTCTCTCAAGTGTCACTCTCTCATGGCTAGTGGTCACTGCTGCCAATAACCTTGGACACAGATAGGATTCCAGGTGAAGTATCCCAGTAGCAGACTCACACAACATCAGTGCAGGGTACCCCTTCTTAGTCAGATATGTAACCCTGACATGTACAAGCCCTCTCTAGTAATGTATCCATAGTTGTCACAGTCTGCCCCATACCATTACAGGTTAACAGTTTAACAGGTATGTATATTGTACAGAAGCTATGGGCCATAGGTAGATGTAAAGTGAGGGCAGACCTGTAGAGTATTGAGCAGTGAAAAATAGAAGCCTATACAGTTGTTAATGGACTTTTTTCTCTCCCCCACACCTTATCTGCATCAATAATTATTATTCATATACTACGGGTATGTTTATCTCAAAACCTATTGTTGGGACTTGTGTTCCCTTATTGTTCATATGTTTAATTGGTTGCATATTAACATACCTTGTTCAAATACCATTGCTGATGGCCTATTGCCATCAATGTAACTGTCATGCTGTTACAATGCTTACTGTTGTACCATTTATGCATGTGTTCTGTTTGGTATGCAACTGCTTCAAATCTGTTGTTTTGGGTTAACTGGAACACCATGCATGCTGTTACAACTAATTATGAAATGTTTTGCTCATGACTAACCAATCTATCTTGAAAAACCTCAACACCATAGCATGTTTGCGAAGGCAGATCCCAGAGGATCTGCCTGTCCCACCTCATCTGGCGATGGCATCGGGCCCCAGCACGTCTGAGTCCCAACCTGGAACTTCCTCCTCTGCTGGTCCTGCACCATCTTTGGGTGGAACCCCCTCAGGGGACAGGGTCTGTCCTCACCCTGGGCACAAACATGGAGAGGAGCCCATCACCTGCCACAAGTTCTGGGGTATGGTGCACAACATCATCCGCTCTGAGTTGGATGGATGGCTGAGCCAGATGGAGGGCCACCTGGCACATCTGGAGGGGCAGGCTGCCCCTGTTGTCCTGCACCCAGCACAACCACCTTTGGAGCCATGAAGGTGCACTGGTGCCTACCCATGGGTGGGGACCTCAATCCCATTTGGGGGCTCATGGGCCTCTGATTTCAACCACCCTCCCGTTTAAGGTGTTTACCCCTCTCATGTGTCATGTACCACCCCTGTCTGCTGTCTTACCTGTCTTGTCTGTCTGCGAATGCAAGCTATCCTACCCAACCTACCTTCCCAGACATACCTACAGCCCTTTCCAAACATCCCACTCTCACCTTAATAAAAAAAAAAACAAAAAGGGCATCTGTCCCACAAAAAAATCATTGCCCCATACATAGTTCTACATTTCACCCCCATGCCCAGTGACGTAAATCAATCTACACTGAAATTACTCTACAAATGTATGTTGCCAACACCCCTCCCTGTGAAGTGTGGGGTTGTAAATTCCAGATGTCCCACATCATTCACAGCTGTTGCTGCAGAAGAAATGTAGAGTTATGGCCCTGTTCTACACCCATCCTGCACATCCATACCTGCTTTTCCTAATGTTTTACCCTCTGCTTGCTGCCATTTCACCACTTTCCTATCACCCTTTTTTCTTTTCTTTATTTAAAATTAGTATGGGTTTAAGCGGGAATAAGCACCACTAAACAAAGCTAAGGAGACATAGCCATCATTTAGCGTCACTTAGCTACATGCAAAACCACACAAACCCAGTTTAATCACTCTGTCTTAATCAGCCCTTGTTCTGCCAGCAACAAAAATAATAAGGCCAGCCAAGTCTCGAGCCCAGGACCCTGTGCACTAGAATTATAACAACTTACCACTACACTATATGAGCTGGGTGAATTTGTAATGCTTTTACAAACATATCATGCATTATGGTCATTTAACATTAGTGAAAAAAAAATCATCATTACCAAGTCTTGAATCTAGGACCATGTGCACTACAATTACAGCAGCATACTGCTACACCATCTAAGCTGTGGGAAATTGTAATGCTTTTACAAGCATATCATGCATTACAGACATTTAACATACAATGAAAAATGCACATCCCTGGCAAGTCTTAAACCCAGAATACTGTGCATTGTAGTCACAGCAGCTACCACTACTCCACATGAGCTGTGAGAATTAGCAATGCTTCAGTAAATATATCATGCAGGATGGTCCTCCAATGTTAGGGAAACAACTGTGGAATTACTAATGTTTTATAAACATATATATATATATATATATATATATATATATATATATATATATAATTATCTCTCTCTCTCTCTCTATATATATATATATATATATATATATATATATATATATATATATATATATATATATATATATATATATATATATATATATATATATATATATATATATATATATATATATATATATATACACACACACACACACACACACACACACACACACACACACACATATATAGATAGCTAAATAGATAGATAGATAGATAGATAGATAGATAGATAGATAGATAGATAGATAGATAGATAGATATACGCAACCTCTTAGTATAAGACATCTGCACAAGTATGACAAAGTGGGGGATAAAGGCCAAACAATAGGGACATATTTGAAATATGGATGTTATAAGCTTAGAAGGTCGCTAGAGTATCATGGTTTGTTTTAACACATATTTTCTGATAGATATCAGATCTGAAACACAAATGATTGTCATCATTTAGTGATGTCAATGCTCACATCATCCCACTGATTTGTCAGAAATCCACAACAGTTATGGGGAACAGAACAAAAATATGAGACACACATTTGGACAGTCTATAGAAATCTGGACAGTGGAGAGGTATGACTGCAGTCATGTAACAAAAGGGAAAAACACTGAGAGCTGCCAACCATTACACCCAACACCTTCTGAACTACAGTCAGACCAACACAACAATACCCCGAATCAGCACTGGGGAATTACTCATGCATTTGCAAATATATCATGCACTACAGGGATGTAACTATAGGGAAAAACAGACATCGGTGAGAAATTGTCTACCCACAAATATTTGTACCACAGTCACACCAGCATACCAGTAAGCCAACTGAACTCTAAAGTATAATAACTGTTTGAACAAACATATCCTGATTACCAGTCACACACTACTCCTACATATACTGCCCCACGTCACAGTGTATTTGGAATCATGAGGTGTTACGGGACATTCTCAGTCTGCCCCTACAAACATATACAACTGATAGACCACCAGCAACTGTAGCAGCATGCACAGTCAGATCGAAGAGGATCTATGACAGTCACATCTGCCCCGCTCCCTACTCAACCTAACAAACATTTACACACTACACTGCTACACAATATTGACTGTCTGTTAACAATAGCCAGACATGCATAACTCTCAACTGTATAGAATTCAGCAGAATGTCCAGGGTGTGGGGCGATATTTATGGCCACTGCTTCATAACATTTCTGGGATTCTGCTAAATCATTGACATACCACTGTTAGTATCTCCTTGTGTTCTGACTGAAGAGTGCTTTTCAAACAATCTGGAAATAAAGTGCTGATAAGTATATTTTTTGGTTTAACCTTTCAGAGTTCTGCACTGTATATTTTTTGGTTTAACTTTTCAGAGTTCTGCACTGCCTTCATTTTTGCTTGACTGAATTATTTATATATATCCTGACATTGTTTTCTGTTTTCTCATCTGTTCTGAAACTGGATCTCCCCATTGTTGTGGTGGTGTTAATGTTGATAAAACTGATCTAACAGCTTTTGTGTTATCTGATTGTTTCAAGGCTTGCTGATTTAAAATAGTCCCTATTTGTAAATTCCTGCATACCACTGTTAGAATTTCCTTGTGTTTTGATTGAAGAGTGCTTCTCAAACAATCTGGAAATAGAGCTCTGATAAGTATATTTTTGGTTTAACTTTTAAGAGTTCTGCACTGTATATTTTTTGGTTTAACTTTACAGAGTTCTACACTGTCTTCATTTTTGCTTGACTGAATTATTTATATATATGCTGGCATTGTTTTCTGTTTTCTCATCTGTTCTGAAACTGGTTTTCTCCCTCCCATCCACCCTATTCCTGTGGTGTCGTTATAGTTGGTGGCTTTACAGTTGCCCACCCCTACTGCAAATGTGATCTGGGACAATCTTCCCAATCTAGTTTTCATTCTACCTAATACAGAGATAACATTTGAGGCCAACCCACTTAGGTTCTTAACCTTGAATTAACTTCTGCTCCTCCTTCCTCCCTTTGCACTTTACTAACAAAACAAATCTCCTTGAGTTCTGACTGCATGTGCTTCTCAGCTGATAAGTATATTTTTGGCACTTTTAACTGTTCAGAGTTGAATAAAACAACAACTGAATTTAGTTCAGAATACATTTCAAATAAACTGCATTTATTTAAAGTGTATATGCTTTAATACTGCTACACACTCAAGTATGCTAGCTTGCACTGCACTTGAATTGTTCTTAGTGCTGTTTTAGCTGCTTTCTGAAAAAAAATACAATTCTAAGCTTGTTTCCTGCCTTTGCTGTAACTAGTCTAGTCCAGATACAAACTTGCTGTATCTGGGACTGTTGGTAAGCTTCTGAGCCCCCCAAGCCTTTCTGTGTTGGAGAGAAGCCTTCTAGCTTATCAGTGGGAGTGGTAAGCACTAGGTAGCCTACCTACCACAAGAGGAGTGGTTTCTGACCCAGAAATTGTAGTTTATTGATGGTTTGGGCAGTTTTTCCATCTCTTTCAACTTTCAGGTTTAAAAGCCTGTGTTTGCGCTTGTTTCCTACCTTTCCAGTAACTGGTCTAGTCCAGGTACAGATTTTCTGTATCCAAGACTGTTTGTAAGCTTCTGAGCCCCCCAAGCTTTTCTGTGTTGGACGGAAGCCTTCTAGCTTGTCAGTGGGAGTGGTAAGCACTAGGTAGCCTATCTATCACAAATGGAGTGGCTTCTGGTCCAGAAATTGTAGTTTATTGGCTGTTTGGGCAGTTGTTCCATTTCTTTCAACTTTCTGGTTAAAAGCCTGCATTTGAGCTTTTTCCAACTTTCCTGTAACTAGTCTAGTCCAGATATAGATTTGCTGTATCCAGGACTGTTTGTAAGCTTCTGAGTGGTGCCAAATTCTACTCTTCAATTCTTCCCTTAGAGCTGCTAGCTCTCTTTACTAGCTTATTACTTTAGCACATTACCAGACTTCTTGTAGCAATTATTGTAGCACACAAAAGTGCTACCAGCACTAAATGTTCTACAAGGAAACAGCTCCAATATTTATTTTTAATGCCCACCCCTCCAGGCATGTCTAAAGGTCAGTTCCCTGTGCTTTGTCCTATTAACCTGGTAAATGTGGGCATTCTGAGGCAATGTAGCAACTGCCTTATGTACACCGACAACCCTCTCTTCTTACCTCCCAACACTCAGACTTGCAAGAGATGCACGTATATATCCAAATTGGAAGCCACGCACTCTCCAGCCAAGACTGTAATAGCTGGTCAAGAGGAGAAGGTCAACACTTGCACCACACCTTTACTTAAAAACACAAACCACACACCCACCTTCACGGAGGCTCTCAATAAAAATCTACCCAAACAGCAGAGACCTCCAAGGCAGAAATGCACTTGACCACCACAACACCAATGACGAGACACATAACTCTCCTAAACAGTGTACCACTCTACCAAAGCCCCTAAGGCAAAACAGCATGCCCAACACACTAGTCATAGGTGACTTGATAGTGAGGCACACTGATGTCCCACTCACTAGGTTGAATAAGGAGAAAGTAACAGTCAGCTGCCTGCCAGGCACCAGGATCCACCACATAATGCATGCACTCAGGTCCCTCAATAACAGGTATGAATATGACTCTGTCATTGCACATGTTGGTGTGAATGACCTGAGACGTACCTCCCTGGACTACATGAAAAGAGAGATGGAGGATCTCACAGATTATGTAGCCCAGGTGGGTATGACCCCAGCCCTGAGCAGCATCCTACCATCACCCAAAATTATACCACAGTACAAGCAGAAAATTATTGATTTCAACAATTGGCTAAGTTTCTGGTGCTGTTCTAAGGGGATCCAGTATCTGTCTGCCTGAGATGACATGACTGACAGACCTCAATACTTTGCCAGAGATGGCCTGCATCTGTCACCCCTGGGCTTCTGGATACTGGCCAAGGCTCCTGCCACCCCTATAGTGGCTTTTTTAGGCAGGGTTCCAAAGACAAATTACCACAATAACAGCTACAAACAAATACAATCTTAGAGTCATGCTGCTCAACGCTAGAAGTTTAAATCTCAAAATGCACTCACTCGAAGCACTCCTTAAAATGGAGAACATCAACATTTGTGCTGTAACAGAGACCTGGTTCAATGCAGCGGAAAGCACCCCTGTACTACCAGGCTATAACTCATTCTACACCTTTCGGCCCCAGAACTTGGACCAAAGCTCCAAAGGCAGTAGTGTTTCCATATTCATAAAGGAAGTGTACACCTCCAGACTGGAAGCCCAACATATCGCATCTGAGATACTTCAGGTGCAGCTAACATAGGGTAAGACAATGATTCAGGTTGTGGCCTGCTATAGGTCCCCAAACCATGTCCCAAAACTCACACTCCATGTTCCTAAGCACCCTGGAGAATATTAGGGTCCAACCTAACACTCTCATACTGGGCGACTTCAACTACTCCTCCATTAACTGGGAAAACTATTCATGTACCAATACACCTGCCCAACACTTCCTGGAATTCATTAATTCCAATGCCCTGGACCAGCTCATTCTTACCTCCACTAGAGGTAATAACATCCTTGACCTAGTCATTACTAACATGGGTGAACGTTGCTGTGTGCCAATAGTCAACTCCTCCCTGGTTAGATCTGACCACAAACTAATCACCTTGGAAATCCACATCTCTCCCTCCTCCCCACAAAGGTAACCACCATGAAAAACTTCTCCAAAGCTAACTTTGGATTCCTAAAAACAGAGGTGGCTAAGTTCACGGCACCCATGCAAATGGAGAATAGTTGCATGACCGCTGAATCATACACTAGTGCACTATACGAACACATATACAAATGCATGGATCTCATCATACCCGATAGAACCAAGACACTCTCCTCAAAAAAAAAAAGGAAGACAATCTGGTGGTCCCCTGCCATAAACAAACTGTACAACAGAAGGAGGAAACTGATGCGGAATAAGGTGAAGTCCTGAGACTGGAAAAACTCCCTTATCAGCCTCAACAAAAGGTTGAGATCCCTCATCAAATCTTCTAAAGCTAGCTATGAAAACAAAATTGCAGCAGATAGTAAAAACAACCACAAGGCCTTCTATAGTTATGTAAAGAATCTCCACGGCAATACTCAGATTTGCTCTTATACTGAGCCAACAGATATTGTCAATATAATGGCCGACAAATTCAGTGCCAACTTTACCGCTCCCCCCAAAGAATCAATCACAATACCAGTAGATTGCCAGCCACCCAGTATTACTGCTGCACAGCTTAAAACAGCACTATCCAAGGCCAAGAATACAGCTTCTCTGGGATCTGACAATATCCCTGGCTGTGTTCTACAGGAACTACAGAGTTAACTGGTACCTCACCTGTGTGCCCTGTTCAATCACAGTCTCATTTCAGGCTTTGTCCCTACCGAATGGTGCACTGCTACAGTTATCCCTCTCCACAAAGGAGGAGCGACTATAGACACAGGGAACTATCACCCCCATTAGCCTAACAAGTGTGATATGCAAGGCTATGGAACACATCATCATGGACCTAATAAACAAGGATATAGTGAATCTCCAAACTCTGGATCCTACACATTTTGGTTTTGTGAAGGTTAGATCATGCCTGCTCAACTTGGTTGACTTCTTTGATTCAGTCACCAAACCTGTGGATGAAGGCACGCCTACCTTGATCTGGCCAAGGCCTTTGATACCTTTCCCCACTCAGGAATCAAAGAAAAACTCACTAAGCTGGGTATCAACCCCTATATCACTAGGTGGGTTGCAAACTGGCTCACAGATAGAACCCACAGTGTGAAAGTAGCTGACTCCAAGTCAGACTGCTGACCAGTCATGAGTGGAGTACCACAAGGTTCAGCTCCGGGTCCTCTCCTGTTTGGTATCTACTTCTCTGAAGTCCAGGCCAACACAAAGGGACTCTGGCTGACAAAGTTTGCAGACAATTGCAAGTTGGGAATCATTATTAACTCCCCAAGTGATGTTGACATCCTACAGAAAGGCCTCACTGAGACCAACGACTGGTGTCAGAACCATGGCCTTAAGCTCAATGCCAAAAAATGTGTCATCCTCCCCCTTGGGAAAAACCCAGTTCCCTTGAATTACCACATTGATGGTAGTCCACTGAACACAGAAGGTGTTATAAGAGATCTGGGAACACAGTTTGACAGCAACCTCTTTTTTGACCATCACATTGCCACTGTGGTTAGAAAGTCCTTCTATGTGGCACATCCCATTACTAAGAATTTTGCATCCAGGAAGAAAGAAGTCATTGTCTCCCTCTATTTTTCCCTCATTAGGCCAATCATCGAGTACAATGCCCCACTTGGCATATACCTCAAATGACACCTGCAACAACTGGAGAGGCTGCAAAAGTACCTCACAAAGAGGATCCTAGGCCTTAAACACTTGTCCTATATGGACAGACTCAAAAACTCCAAATATTCTCTGTCTCATATTGCCTACTTAGAGGCAATCTCTGTTTGACTTACAAAGCCAAGTCTGACCCAGCTCTGTTAGAAATGCTGTGTCTAAGGAAATCCCAATCCCTCCGCACCACATGCTCCAGAGACTTCAACCTCATTACCGCAATCAACAGAACATGCTGGAGGGACAGGTTCATAACTCAGAGACTGCCCATGCTATGGAATAGACTTCCCATACATGTCAAGCATAGCACCTTACTGGCCCTTTTCAAGAGAAATCTTGATGAGTGGATGGGAAATAGAATATTCACCCCAGGGATCACTCCAGTAGCTCTACTCGACAGAGGCATTAGGAATTAAGGTCGGGTGGCATGATGCCAGGGTAATCCTATGGGCTAGGCTTGTAAAGACTCCAGGAACATTAGCCTAGTACACACCTATGAACCTATGAATGTATGAACCTATGATATCAGGAATGAAGTCACTAAATAGTGATATTCCATACTTCTGAACCTCTTACTGAAAGACATCTGGACAAAGCCTGACATATATGGGGGACAGAGGGCCAAAAGTAGGGCCATATCGTAAATAATGGTGTTATAAACTGAAAAAGTTGCTGATGTTATAGGGTTTGTTGTAGCATAACTTTTCTGAAGGATATGAAGTCTGAAACACAAATGGGTGTCATCATTTAGTGACTTCAATCCTCACATTATCCTACTGATTTGTCAAAAACATAAATTGTCTGAGAAACAGACCAAACATAAGAGGCAAACCTCTGGACATTCTAGGGAAATCCAGACAGTTGAGAGGTATATCATATACATATCACTGTCAGACTTCAAATCACACAGAAAATGCATGTCCAGACAAACCCTGTTAATCTAGCAATCTTCTATGTGTATAACAGCAATACTTACAACCTGTCCCTAATTCTGGAACTTTGTTCCCCATTTTGTTGGGCTTTCTCTACAGTTCTTGTTCTAAGAAGTATTTCCACCTACCTTCTGTGAAGCTGTAGCTCGCACACCTCCATACTGTCCACCTCACAGGCAAAGAAAAGGGGCAAGGCACACATGAAGGACTTAATTATAGCACTGTGTTGATATGGCATTGGCTAACAGAAAGACAACACAGCTGTTCTGGATGTAATTAGCAAGTGAGAGACACCAATTGGTGCACAGGCCATCACCTGCTAATGAGCATTACCTACAAAAGGCAAGCTGCTGCCTATGCAAAACAGGTCTGAACCTTTCTACACAAAGACAGACTGTGACTACACAAATTATTCTGAGAAAACTCTTCAGCACTATAACAGGTATGTCAATTAATTAAGCATATAATGGAATGCAGAAGGAGGGATGCAATAATGTGATACAGAAAGTTAAACAATAGGTCTCAACAAGACTAGCTGGACTGACATGCTGTTGTCCAGCACCTATGGCCATTCCTGCTGGCTCTGTCTGCAGTAACATAAATCACAGCTTTGGCCCCTGAGTCACCCCAGCAAAGGTCAGCTCACATATGGCTACTACTGGAGCGTCTGTTATGCAATATTGACTGTGACACTGCCAGGCCAGCTACCTGGGATGTTGTAAATATTCATATGTCACCTGTGAATGCTACTATGGTACATATGCTTGTCTTACAAATGTAAGAGGCCTATATAGGGTGTGTGCATAGTAAACAACTGACGCAGAAGTGTGTGTTGAACTGTATGTTATATACTGAGCTCATACCTTTCAACTGTCCAGAGTTTTGCAGACTGACCACATGTTTGCCTCATATTTGTAGTCAATGTCTCATACAATTGTGTTTTGTCTGGCAAATCACTGGCAAATCAGTAAAGACTGAAGTAATAGCATAATAGCACACATTTGAATGTCACATGTCATATCCTTCAGAATATTCCTGTGACTGCAAAACCTACTTTGCTAGCAACTAAGTGTGTTACAGCTAGATTTATAAAGTGTCACTATTTCCTGGCCTTTGCCCCCCATTGATGTGTGCCTTTGTCCAGATGTCTTGCTCTAACAGGTTGAGAGGTATGACTGAGCTGCAAGAGTGTAAACACAGTGTGCCATACTGACAAAGAACATAAATGTATATCAAGTATTACCTGTGCACATGTATGTATTAACAGTAAAGCTGGAAGCCTCAAACACACAGACATGAGTTGCAAAACTTCAAGTAAATAGGCTGTACTTGTTTTACAAATGTGTTATCTTAGTTTCAGTGCATCAAACAGACATAAATGTCAACAGCTACAGGTTGTTGTATTGCCTTCAAACATAAATACTTATTAGGATGATTATAATTACTAAGATGAAATTGGAAAAGTGTTTAACTGTGTTATGACTTCCAGTGTTACCCACACATCAGACAGATATGTACACATAATGCAGATAAGTATTTTATTTGCTGTTAGCCTGTGCTGTTAGCCTGTAAAATGAAGGTAGGTGAGAACCACTGATGTAATATGAGATAACACAGCACTAATATGGATTATTACTTTCAGACCTGTCACACACATACAGCTTTGCATTTTGTATAGGAACTAGGCAAATGTGACATTGTTTACATATATATGGCAATATGGTATATCTCTCTGATGTTTGTGTGGTCTGCATTGCTCTGAGTATCAGTGAGCTTTGCATGTAATTTAGATTTGAAGCTCAGTATTTAAGCTTTGATGACTTGTATTTTGTATGTTATTGTAGTATTACATTTGTTTGGTTATACGTATTCTGTACTGTTGTACTTTTAACAGTTCTTGGCTAGGGTCTGTTAACAAAGATTACCAAAGAAATCCTTTGAAATGTGAATAGCAGCAGTTAAGTAGTCTGCGTAGCTGAGGCACAGCATTGCTTTCTTAATTACAAATATCTGTAGTTAGCTGAAGTGTTTCTGTGTTGTGCAGTGCTCTGAGTATTAGTCATCTCTGCATTTAATGTAAATTTGAAGGTCTTTAGTTAAGCTTTGGCCACATCTATTTTGTATCTTATTCCAGTATTGCATTTGCTTTTTACAAGTTTTCTGTTCTGTTGGAGTTGTAAGGGTTCCCCCTTGCTGTGTTCAAATATTTGTTGGCATGTGATTTGGCCGCCCCTACTACAAATCTCATCTTGAACACACCTCCCAGTTGTATCTCATCAGCTTATCCTACTGAGTAGACAAATATAATTAGGGGAACTTTATCATACACATACACACCTCCAGGCTGCTCAAACAGTATGACACATGGGAGAAATCCCAAGTGCAGTTAACTGTTGACAAAACACCTATTCAAATCGTAGCTAGCTACAGACCTCCAACTATGACTCAAGACACCCACTATACCTATTTAGACTTACTTGAATCTGTCAAGATTCAACCTATACCCTGATCCTGTGTGACTTTAACAAACCAACCATAGTGTGCATGACCTATTCTACCTGAACATGAATGCACAGAGATTCTTCGGCTTTGTCAATGTCAGTGCATTGCATCAGCTGGTCAACACTCCTATGACAGGTGAAAATATCCTGTAGCTGGTCCTAACCAACATGAGTAGCCACTGTAGCACTCCTACAGTGTCACCCTCCTTGGTCAGATCTGACCATAAAGCCATCACTTTTGAGATCGCCGTCTCCCCTCTCCCCCCCCCCCCGTCCTTTGTCAGGGTCAAACGCAAAACACATTTCCAAAACTGACTATAAATCTCCTTAGAGCAGGTATAAGTAGCTTCACAGCCACCATCCCATCAGTTGGAACTAGCAGTAATGTCCAAGCCTACACCAAAATACTATATGAGCACCTACATAGCTGTATGGACTCAGCAATACCTGACAGGACAAAATCATCTCCCTCAAGGTAGAGTAAACATCTGTGGTGGACAGCAGCAATACACAAACGCCATAATAGGTGGAAATATTTGCTCTACAGGGCCAAGAAGGAGCAGGTGCCAAATTGGAAACAATCTCACATTTGTCTGAACAAGCAAATAAGGTCACGGGTGAATTACCCTAAGGCTAACTTTGAGTGCAAATTGGACACATCCACCAAGGCCAATCACAATGCCTTCCTCACATATGTCTACAATATCTGAGGCAACAACCAAATCTGCTCTGTAGTGGTGGTCAGTAACACCACATACACATACGGCATAGGTATAGTCAACCTGCTGCAGACAGGTTACATGAAAACCTCACCCCTCTTTCCCTCCCATCAGTAAACAAGGACATGCACAGCCCCTGCCCCCTCCCCTCATCATCAGGGAGCAGGTTTGTAATGCTCTCTCAAAGGCAACAAACTGAAGTCTCCATGGGGCCTGATACCATCCCTGGCTTCTTCCTACATGAACTCAGGCATGAGCTCTCAGCTCCATTACACACTGTAGTCAACCAAAGCCTGAGCACCAGTGTCATCCCATCTGCATGGAGGACA
>NC_056725.1:102760995-102855995 GCF_019279795.1 Protopterus annectens
GGGTCTGAGGCACAGGGTGAATATAGTGCAGTGTAGTAATGTAATGCTGTATAAGGTGCTGTCTGCTGGCAATAGTTAGGGGTACACATTGAAGTGTATGTACCTTTTTATCCATGATGCATTATTTCTGCTAGTACTGCTGACTGACTGTAGTCTCACATACTGTATTCTGTTTGCATTCCAGGTGTCTGTGTGTATGCAGGCTGTGGGCCTGCTGACATTAGCAATGATGAGTATGGCGGAGTGGAAACACAGTGACCTCTTCATAGCCAAGGTACAGCTGTATATGTACATGTTTACCAGGTGTATATGCATGCAGTAGTGTGTGAGGGACAATGGGGGCAGACAATGTGACCTTGCATACATACCCCTTGACACAGCCAGCTAGCCTTCATTCATGTCACCTGGCTGTTCGATAGTACCACAGGCTTATACATACAGAGGAGGTTACTTGAGTACTTGCACTAGGTCCCTCACAAGCTTAGCCATCACTTTAACTGCAACAGATTCACCTATCAGCACCTGTTGCCCCTGCCATTTCTTTCCCATGCACTCAACCTTGATGCAGTTGATAAGAATATGCATTGTACTGTGTATGACAGGTTGGGGTATATATTCCTGACACAGGTCAGCCTGTGTTAGTCTAACCTGTCAGTCACTAGCATATATGTCTGCTATCTCATATGCAAGTCTGGCCTCTCATGCTGGTATTGCACACAGAGTCATAGTCTTGTACAAGGGGCAGTTGTTGAAGGGCTGAGCACAGCCCCTACCTGCCCAGTCTTACAAATGATAGTGCTAGATACATAACACAAATACCACAGAGGTAATGTAGTGTTGCAGTGTCTGCCAATACTATTCAAGTGGGTGACAATTGCAAGGACTGTTAGGATTGCCAGTGGTGGATTCAGAGGCCCTTAACATGGTACAGCTATCTGATACACACACTGTTGCATGGGGACATGCAATGAAACACACATGCACATAGAGTTGACACTTCTCAGATAAGATGACCTACCTATCTATTTATGTACAATACACAGTGATATGACCATTGCATGCACCACAATACCTTTCTGTTAGAAACTGTGTAACTGTGCTTGTAAGGTGGATGACATCTGTATGGGCTGAAACTAGGTTGGCAATGGGGGAGTCCACAGGGTGGAAGAGGCACACAAAAAGGTATAGCTACCACCAACATACAGTAAAGACAGCCACTGGGGATATGCATGCAGAAACACAAACACAGTTGCCAATAGACAGATTAGTAACCTTATGTATCCATTTTTATGTACTATAGTGCTGCGTACACATTACATGCTCCACATAGATTATATGCCTGGGACATTACCCACTACCTCTTACAACATGTAATCTTGGGAATGCCTTCATGGTTGGTGGGATAAACCACCAGAAATAGTGACTGGTCTAATCTATTGCTCCTACAAACCTGGACAAGTGATAGAGTAACAGACTTTGTATCAGCATGATGTTTCAGTCAGGTACAATGTCTGATGCTGGCATGTCTGTCACTATAGTAACTGTGACATATTTGGCAATGGTATCACATAAATACCCATTGTTAGTGGACACAGACTGCATATAGGTTGCAAACATCTGGATATTCCATATACATCTTTACAGATGACTGGTATGGGCTGTATAGTTTAAAATGGTGCATGTGAGGCAGATGCCATTAACAGGCTTTTTAAAGTAATGCCATGGGGAGGGGGTCAACAGGCCTTAAAATGGTATAACCTACACACACAACAGCTACAGGGAATATGTTTCACACACTGCTATAGTTGTCAACATAGAGATTAGAACCCCTACCTATCTAACTATTTGTACTATAGTATTATGCAGTTATTGCACATGCCACAGAGCTTAGAGGGGCGAAGAGTGTATGCAGGTACTTCTAAGGTGAATGACATCAGCAGGCCTTGTAAAGTAGGGCAATGGGAAGTGTGTTGGGTGGTACATGCCTCAAAATGGTATAACGCACAACCTCAGAGGATATGATTCTCACCGAAACACACACACACACACACACACACACACACACACACACACACACACACACACACACACACACACACACACACACACACAGAAGATATTATTCTTACACACACACACAGTATCCCAGTTACCAGTATTGAGTTTAGAACCCCTACCTATCTAGTTAGGTGTATGACAATATTACACAGTCATCACATGCGCCATGGAGCTTGTGGGAATTAACACTGTCCCAAGGTAATTTTAAGGTGAAAATACATTAACATCCTTTGTAAAGTATGGAAATGGGAAATGTACTAGGTGGGAAGGGCATCAATATACTTTACCCTACAAACATACACACTTACAAACACCTTCACACACACACACATTTTCCAGAACTGAGAGTAGAACCCCTGCCTATCTAGTTATTTCTACTATACTGTTCCATAGTCATCGCACACACCACAGAGCTTATAGGGCTGTCTAAAGGTACTTCTAAAGTGAATGACATCAGTAGGACTGCTAAAGTAGGGCACTGGGAAGTGTTGTGGGTGGGAAAGTCCTCAAAATACTTTATCCTATAAACATGCATACTTACAAACACTTTATATGCACACATACACTTTCTGGAACTGAGAATAGAACCCCTGCCTATCTAGTTATTTGTGTTATACTTTTACGTAGTCATTGCATGCACCACTGAGCTTATAGGGCTGAGGGTTGTCCAAAGGTACTTCTAAGGTGAATGACAGCAGTAGGACTGCTAAAGTAGGGCACTAGGAAGTGCTGTGGATGGGAAAGTCCTCAAAATACTTTATCCTGCAAACATGCACACTTGCAAACACTTTTACTCACACACACACACACACACACACACACACACACACACACACACACACACACACACACACACACTTGCCCGAACTGAGAATAGAGCCCCTGCCTATATAGTTATTTGTACTATACTGTTACACAGTTATTGCATGTGCCACAGAGCTTAAAGGGCTGAGAGCTGTCAGGATTGGGCACTTTTTTATCCTTGGTCTTGTGCACCCAGCTATATTTTTTTATTTTTGATTTACTTCCGTCCATGATATATGCTATATAAATGCAGTCTATATATCAGTGTCCCCTTGGTGAGATTTTTGTGAAAAACAGAGTCCACCTTGTGAAAGTACTCACCAAGACTTGAGGATGAATTCAATTTCAGCACTACTATGCTCCTTTGCTTGCTGACATTTCATCTCTCCATCAGGAACCTGATGTGGGTTCTGACATGGGCTGTAATTCTCTAAGTGTAGGAGCATGCCCAGTATGACCTTCTATAGTAAGAGTGAGACTCCATTCCAGAGATAGTTGTACTCCAGTCCGGGGTTTTGTGTGCTACAGCCATACCTCTCAAAAGTAAGAAGGAAGTTGCTAGAGTTACAGGGTTTGTTTTAGCAGACATTTTCTAACATATATGATGTCGCACACTGAAATGTATTGTGTCATTACCTACTGACAGAAATCCTTAGATCATCACAGTGATTTACCAGAGAAATACAAAATGTAGGATGCACAGACCAAAATTATGAGTCAAACTATAGACATTCTTACCCAATCTGGCCAGTTGAGAGGTGTGGCTACAGCTGATTGACTGATGAAGCTGTGTAAGCAGTCCAGCACCTTGATGTACTGGCTGGGGATCGTTGCTTGTGTGGCATTCTTCTTACCTGAAAAGTCATATTCTGGTGTGGGCATACCTCTCAACTGTACAGTGTTTTGCAGATTGTCCAGATGTTTGTCTAATTTTTTGTCCATTTTTCATACACTTGTGGTTTTCTAGCAAGTTAGTGGCAAATAATTAAAGACTGAAGTTAGAAAATAATAACAGACATTTGGGTTTCAGACTTCATAACATTCAGACAATTCCTGCTAAAGCAAAACCTGTTATTCTACCAACTTTCTAAGTTTGTAAAAGCATTATGTAAAACACATGCTTGTCATTCGGCCTTTGTCCCACTTTTATTTATGATCTTGTCCAGATGTCTTGCTGTAAGAGGTTGAGTGGTATAGGTGTGGGTACAGAGTGCATTCTACTGATCAGAGATGTCCATTATATGTGTAGTATATTTCACATAGCACTATTTCCAGGTATGTCAGTGGCAGAGCAGTACAGAGTAATGTGGTGAACCACTGACAGACAGTTGTGTATAGTTTGATAGGTTGATATGAGGTTAGTAGGCTATTGGCCCTGAAACCCTTATAACCCTCACAGATGAGAGTGTAACCCATGTTAAGATATGTCAGCACCCAGAGCCCCTGTCCAGCAGGGACATACGTGGAATCACAGGACTGTATTTTCCATTTCCCATGCACTTCACTAGGGGTATTGAGGCACTTGGCTTGATGTGGACAAGGAGTGTATTCCACAGATGGGGGAGTGTGTGGGACATGTATCTGTCACACCAACAAGCCCTACTGATATCACAGACCAGGTTGATGCTGTGCCTACAGGTTGATTGAGTGGGCCTTGACTTCCAGATGTGCAACAGTCCCATCAAGGCAGGGTCTAGACTGCTTTGTATGCCAGACAGGAGTCACCTCTGTGGAGTCTGTATGGAACTGAATAGAGGGACAGTACTGTTCGCCTATCTTTGTAGGGTAGGTGTTTGTGGTCCTGCATTCTCCCAGTGAGGAACTTCTGTGGTCTCTCCAGCTGCTGCATGTGCTTTGTGAGGTGCATGCTGAAGGGGGAATTGAACAAAATAATTGGCCTCATGAGGCTGCCATACATGGATCTTATGACCTCTTTGTCCCTGGATGGGATACCCTAACATTTGAGATGTCCCATCTATGAAGCTTTCTGTACAATGAGAGCAACATGGTGTTCAGACTTCTGGTTGCTATCAACCTGGGTGGCCAAATGCCTCACTACTGATTGTGCATGTAGGACATTGTTCTTAATGTGATACTATTAGGGCTGTTAATCTCCCTGAAGGGGACGTTGATGCATCTTCAGGCATTCAGCTTGAGGCCATGTTTCTGCCATCAGTCATTTGTTTTGGTGAGACCCTCTTGTAGAATGTCTGTATCACTTTGGGTATTGATGACTGTTCCCAGCTTGCAGTCATCTGCCAACTTGGTTAGCCATAGGCCAGTATTTTTGGCCTGCACCTCAGGGAAGTATATCCTATATACCAGAGGCCCCCAGACCAATCCCTGGTGTATGCCATTCATTACTGGTGTACTGTTTGAGTTGGCTATCCCTATTATAAGTATGTGGGTTCTATCAATGAACCAGTTTGCTACCCATCTGGTAACATATGGATTGCTGTCTAGTTGACAGAGTTCATGTACTATGGCCAAGTGGGGAATAATGTGTAAGGCTTTGGCCAGGTCAAGGTGGTTGGAGTGCACAATTTTTCCCTCATCCATGCCTTTGTTGGTTGCCTCAGGGAAATTCATCCGAGTTCATGGACATACCTCCACTGAGAATGTCAGACTGTGTAGGGCAATTTATTTAGATTTTGACAATGTCCCTGTTAATGAGATCCATGATAATCCAGTGCACAGCCTTGCGGATCAGGCTAGTTAGGCTAATAGGTCTTTCATTTCCTGGATCAGTGAACACTCCACCTTGCTGTAAAGGGATGGCAGTGACTGTCCTCCACTTGGCTGTGACAAAGACAGTACTCAGGCTTTGGGTGTGTAGGGTGCATAATGATGCTGCCAGTTCATGCCTGGGTTCATGCAGGTTGCAGCCTGGGATGTATTCAGGTCCCGTGGAGGCTGTCTTCTTGACTTTGAGAAGGCAGTGATGTCCTGTTCCCTAGTGATAAGGGTTGGATGTTCAGGTACTGGGGATGTCCTGCTTTCCTGATAGGAGGCAGAGTGGAGACATTTCCACTGAGTCTGTCAGCCAGTGGATTGGCTATATCTACAGCATTTGTGTATGTGGTATCCTTGACCACCAGTTCTGTACAGATCTGGGAGCTTCCTTTGGAAATGCAGACATATGTGAGGAAGGCCTTATGACTGTCTGTCTTAGATGTGGGCAATTTGGACTCAGTTGCCTTTAGTGAATTTCACTGGTGCTCTTATTTGTTTGTTCAGGCTAAGGGGTGATTACTTCCAATTGTGCACCTGCTCCTTCTTGGTCCTTGGGTGATGGGTGTTATCCTTTTGTTATATAGTTACTTTATTGCAGATGTTTGTGGACAGGTCTACTCTCCCTTGCAGACTGTGATGTTGTCCTGTCAGGGATTCCTGATTTCATGCATCTCTATGTATATGCTTGCATAGTAGTTTTGCATATATTTGGAAGTTGGTGCCTGCTCCTCTAGTGGGTAGGGGGCTGTTCAGCAGTTTATATTATCCCTCTGGTGGTTCTGATCAGCCTATGGGACATTTTCCTTGTCCATGGCTAGAGGAGGGTCTGGTGAGATGGTGATACAACACATGACCACTTTTCTGTCAGATCTTGCCAAGGAGGATGATACCATAGGGGTGCTGCAGTGGCTGATCATGTTGGTTACTGCCAAGTCCAACATAGGTATCACATCTTGTGGGGGTATCAAATGGCTGTCCTTAGGATGTAGCATTGATAAGATGGGGGATACTCTGTACATGTCTGTTCTGGCATGGTTGGATCTCCAAAAAAATGGTTGGGTAATATAAGTCAGCCAGGATCAGGGTGATGGGTGGAATCTTGATAGATTTGTAGAGGGCCAGATATGTGGAGTGGGTGTTCTAAGTCAGATATGTTGGCCTGTAGCTATGTATAATTTGCATAGGGGTCTTGTCAACAGTTAACTGCACTTGGACTGTTTGACCAACCTGGATGTGTGTGTTTGTCTAATATATATTTATACTGCACCTCCTTTGGCTTTGCTACCCCATATTTTGGAGTCTGGCTGCGTGATAGGATGAGTGATCAGGTAAGGATGGGTTTATCTCCATGGCTGGGGACCAGGTTTCTGTGACTACAAAAATGTCACCATCTTCCAGGGTTATGACTGCTTGCAATGAATGCATTTTCCTGTTTAGACTCCTAGAGTTTAGCAGCAAGGCCTTTAATTTGCAATTTGATGAGTGTTTTATGTTGGTAGTATGGACCCCATGACTTTCCCTACAAAGGCACTGTGGGGGAGGCAAGGGCCTTCTCCAGAGGCCTGAAGGCCAAGTGAGACAGATGCAGGCCATCTCTAGCAAAGCAGCGTGGTCTGTCAATCATATGTTCCCAGGCTGCCAGGTAGTGGATCCTCCTGGGATGACACCAGTAAGTGAGCCAAGTGTTAGTGACAATCATTTTCTGTTTGTATTGAGCCATCATACTAGGTGATGATAGAATGCTGCTTAAGGCTAGGGACATACCTGCATGGGACACATATTCAGCAAGCTGAATCATGTCTGTCTTCCTATAGTCCAGGGAGCTACATCTGACATCGTTCACATCACCATGGACCAGTTCAGAGTGATACCTGTACCTGTTGTGGGGTGACTTGAGTGCATGTGTGATATGGCAGATTATGGCACCTGACAAACAAGCAACCATGAGTTTCTCCTTTGCCTGCCTGGTGAGAGGCACATCTGTGTGTCTCACACTGGAGTCTTCTATGAGTAATATATTGGGTGTATGGTAAGGCCTTAGTGTTTGCAAGACCCTGGTGTGCGGCTATGCATGGTCTGTGGTATGTAGGTTTGTGGAGTTCTCATCTGTTTTTGCCTCTGAGGTGTCCTTTGTTTGGGTTTCTGTTTTGTTGCAGACCTCCACTTACATGGGTGTGCATTGTATATTTGCAGGTGATGTTTACTGACTCCATATACTGCAGGGCACCTACTGCACAATTTGTTTTGGTGTGCACATTCTCCATTTGTCTGGCCAGTGGTTCAACTTCCCCTTATGTGTGTCTCTTTGTCCTTCTGTAGTCCAGTCAGAAACTTTGCCACCGTGGCTGCTGTTATGTATTTGTAATTCTGGTGTGGGAGGGGTAAATGCTGTAACATCATACACAAGGTTATGGACTTCACACCTCTAAGTGTACCTGTTTAGCATGTTGCCATCATTGCACCACTACATTTGCTGTGGTCCTCAGATGGTTTGTATTATTATGTTATTATGAGGCTACATGTTGGTCCTAGCTGTCAAACCATCACAGACTGACATCTGGAAAGGTCCACATATGGGGAAAAAATGTTAATACTGTTCTGCCAAACATAGACAGTTGGGACAACAGTTCGGTATTTGCTTGCTTTCTCTTATGGACATGAGATCTGTTTCTCCACTGTCTGCCATTGATGTTTTGACATGACCCTTTCTTGTTTTGCAAAAATTGGCAGGCAAATGCAATGTTAGGACAAGCAGAACAGATATACAAGGCATACTTGTGCTCCTTCTGTGACAACCTGTCATTCTAGAGGTATGGATGTTAGCCAGTGATATGTTGTCAGTGCTGACACAGTAAGGTGGCAGCCTTTTATAACCTGGCAATACACTGACCTTCAGGTACCTGCTATCCTACTAGGCACCATATCTCTCAACTTCTTAGAGCCAGATATTAGCCATAAGTAATTGGGGGACAAAGGCCTAAATATAAGGACCATTGTTAAACTACTGGCCTTACAAACCTAGAAAGGTGATACAATAAGAGGTTTTGCATTAGCATGCATTTTTCTAAATGGTATGAAATCTGAAACTACAATCTGTTATTATTTTCTGACTTTAGTCTTTTGTCATTTGCCAATGATTTGCCAGAAAACCACAATATCATGATAAACAGACCAAAAATATTATGCAAACCTCTGGACATTCTGCAAAAAGTCTGTACAATTGAGAGGTATGCTAGGCACTGTGTAGGTTACTCTGAGCTGTGTACTGCCCGTATGTGTGGCCCCCTGTCCCTGACCTGTGCAGCTTTCCTGCAGTAACAGATATTGATGTCTGGACAGTGTGTACAACTCCTACCGTAGATGTCGTTGACATGCAAAATAGTTGGCGCTGCAGTTCTTGGAACATGGACCCTGTCAACCACAGGACTGTACCTAGAGTAAGGGCTGGCCACATCCTGACAGTATTAACCACACATATAAATAGCTCATTGACCCCTGCATATTGTGGACATGCAACAAGTTATCAAGTTGATTAGGACAGCCCTGGGAATGTGTGCTCTGCTGCTAATACCCTACAAACATTAATGTTACTGCATTTCTATGGGAACATGGGTGTGTTGGGGGGCACACCTGCCAACTGTGCACATTTGCACAGACTGTACTGATGTTGGCTTTACTTTTTGGTTCCATTTAGCATAGTATTGTGCCTGTCTTGGAGAATACAGGCATATCACTAATGACCACAGGTTAGATTGTAATGACAGAAATTTGGGTTTCAGACTTCTTACCCTTCAGAGCCTTAATGCAACTGCAAGACCTGCTGTAATATCACTGTGTAAGTCTGTAGGGGAATATTTCATCATTGTCCCCATTTGTGGGCCTTTGCAAGACATTTCTTTATGGTTTTCCATGGCTGACTTGCTGGGTGAGACTGAGGAGTGAGTATGGGACCCCCACATTGACATCCATGCATGTGACCTATGACCCCCCCCAGTTAGTTAGCCCCCGCATATACTGCAGTGAGATTTATCACCTAGGGGACTACTGCTTACTCTGGGAAAGCCAGTATTGGGCAGACATTTCCTGTTATCCCACATAGTTGTCGGTTGTCTGCTGCTATCCCAGTAGGTCACCCCATTCCTTTGCATGCACGACTGACTTACCTTGTGCCTGCGGCAGTTGTGAGGATGGTGCTTGAGAGCTAACTCTTGTTGGATGCAAGCAGTACACAGCCTATATATGGTAAGGAACAGGTAGTGTGATGTGTGTGGCATCCATTTTACTGTGTGTGCGAGTCAGAGAGAGGTGTCAGTCCCAGGGTCCCTACATTGTAAGTGTGTGTGCTATGAGTTGCCTCTTTGCCAAGGCCTGAGCATACTGGGTGTGCTTCCATTTGCCTACAGGAGCAGCTCAGGGGGTTCCTCCTCCAAGTCCCCCTATGCCTGTGAGGACCTTGGCAATAGTGGGGGGCTGTGTGGCCCTTCCCTGTGATGTTCCTGCCACAGCTGTTTCTGCAGGATCATTTTGTGTAGCATGGCACATACTATGAACATGTGTGCACATGTGGCTGGAGAGTACTGCAAGGCCTCACCAGATATGTCAAAGCAGTGGAACGTGACTTGAGCATACCAAACAGATGCTCTACAATGATCCTGGTTTGTGCATGTGCCTCATTATGGCATTCTTCAGTGTGTGTGTGTGTGTGTGTGTGTGTGTGTGTGTGTGTGTGTGTGTGTGTGTGTGTGTGTGTGTGTGTGTGTGTGTGTGTGTGTGTATGTGTGTGTGTGCGTTTCTGATGGGTGTCATCATCCATGGCTCCAGTACATAGCCAGCATCCCCCACCACATGACCATATGGGATGTCCCCCCTGGCAAATGCCTGGTACAGCTGTGAGGCATGTCATATGTGGGAGTCATGATAACTATCAGGGCTGCCAGCATACACCTTCATGATAATGCCATGGGCATTGCACATGACCTGGCAGTTGATGGAGTGACAGCCCTTGTGGTTGACATAGACTCTACCCTTTTCACCGAGTGGTGCCTTTATGTGGATGTGCGTGCAGTCTATGATACCCAGTACCTCTGGGTTGTCTGCTACACAGTGGAATGCAGAGGCCTGTGAGACCCCCATGATGTCCCCAGTAGGTCTTTGGAAAGTACCTGTAGCTTGTATTTTTAAGGCTACACATACCTTTGTTTCAACTGGGATGGGTTCCCCTCTGTTGGCTCTGGGTCTGAGGTGAGACTGGCACAGCTCGATGAGTTGCTGTAGTATGTCCCTGTCCACCCTGTAGCACCCCACTATTTCCAGTTCATGTAGCCCCTGAAAGGTTACCCTGGGTCTGAACACTTTTTTCCTCCTCAGTCTGTGATAGTTGTCAGCATCATCCTCATCACCGCCCTCAGTCTGTAACACGTAGAGATGTAGCAAAGCAGCAGCAGCCCCTAATATTTTGTCAGTTAAAATTCCCAAGTGTGTACACCAATGGTGCAGGTTTTGTGGGAAAAAAAACCAGACTGAAAGGTGTTTGCATACTTTATACTGGTGTGCTCCAGATGCTGCCTGTGTGATTGGCTGACTATGATACACTCCACCTGCCGGGTATATTATTGAGTGGTTTGAATGGGCAGAGTCCATATTAGTGATTTGTAGTTCATTACCTTTATTCTGCTATTTTTTTTTTTATTTCCGCTGTGTTTAAGCCCCGCAACGCTCCGCACAAACTGTTTTAGCAAGTTTAAACATTGCTGAGCAGAAAAGGCCCTCCCCTGGACACAAACATGCTCATCAGTTCTTGAAGGAGCTAAGCACAGCCAAGCAGCCTCAAACACACCCCCTTGCTTAGCTGTGCTTAGCTGATTGCAAATAGGAGCCACAGAGCTCCAATGTTCTTACACCAAGCATGACACACACCCTTTTCATGTCAGCTGCTTCTTCTGCTTACACCACCACATTATAGCTGCTACAAAATCAGGTACCTGTGGACACAGTCTCCCATTTTGCTATTCAATAAATTTAGCTCATTTACATACCCCACTGTCTTAGACCCTAGTTACACCACTACACCAGAGCCTATGTCCTTAGCTACCACTGTTACCTGTTATTGTTATGAGTCTGCCTGCTGCCCCTTATAATGGCAAAATTCATATTTCACATAAAATTGTCTTTATACATTTTTTAAAATGTTCTGCATGATCTCTTTTGCGTGCTGCTGAGCTCCGCTTAAACGGCCGAAATTGGCCAAAATTTTTTTTTTTTATTTTTATAATTTTTAAACACTTTTGCATGTCAGTGGCCATATTGTTGGCCATTGGCATGCCTAATACTCATAATACATGCTTTATTTTTAGCTGTCATGCCCCCATTTTGATTTTTGCAGAAATGTACACTGTTAGTAACCAAATACATTTCTGCAGCAGACACGGCTGCAAAACAAATTCCTGTCTGCTTGCAGAATCAGTAACTCACCTCATTTGCATGGTTTTCACCAGCAAATGAGGTGATTAGCGTTATTCCATGGTGTCTATGTTGGAATAGTGCTGAGAGGCCCATGCACTCCCTCAGCCTTGTTTACTGGATCGCACAGGCTCTGAACTCCGTGTCGAGCCATGCCATTATTCTTACACAGAGATTATCTCCATGTAAGCTTTATTGAATCCTGGGGAAGGACTATCAAAAGAATGAATTAAGCCAAGGCTTCAGGAAAGTTCAGGCTTCTTTCAGAAAGGACTTGTGACAGCTTTCTGCATAATTATTCTTATGCTTTGTAATGTAGTAGTCTTGATTGTGTGGCTATTGTGGAACAGATAATTAAAATATAATGTTTCAAACCGTTAATTGTGTTAGCATTTTCTTTGCTTTCTGATATGCCTTAACTGAATTTATTCATCAGCTGGCAAGTAGCATAACTAAGGTTTTATAGATAACTTGTTACTGTATTTACTTAGGTTTGTTAATCTGGCACATTTTGTTGAACTAGCATTCTATTTACTGTGGAGACATGAGACTAAAAAGCTCCAATGAAGTATCTGCCTTTGAAATAGGCATTAGTAAATTTAAACTAGTTACAAATGTCACAAAATGTAGAAAATTATGATTGCGTCTCTGATGGTAACATATATATTATGCATTTGAGATATGGATGCCAAGAAATTCACCTTTAGAGCAAAGCGTGAATCCTTGCATCTATGTTGAGAACACGTAATAGCCTATTGTGATCAGAGGGGTCTACCTGAGAAGGCCGATAAGCGAAATCACTGACAACGAGAAGATCGGCACCGGAAGTCCAACAGTGAAAATACCCATGTGGAAATCCCGATGCTGAAAACACGGGCATGCAAAATGAGCGTGATAGTGACAGACTGTAGGGTTAGGGTGCGGGTAAGGTAAGTGTGCAATAGTGACGGACTTTAGGCTTAGGGTGCAGGTAAGTGTGTGATAGTGACGGACTTTAGGGTTAGGGTGCGGGTAAGGTAAGTGTGCGATAGTGACAGACTTTAAGGTTAGGGTGCGGGTAAGGTAAGTGTGCGATAGTGACAGACCTTAGGGTTGGGATTTGGGTTAAGGTTAGTGCATAGATAGTTGTGTATGTAAGGTTTAATGTAGGTTTGTAAGGTTTTTGGTGTGCTTGTGTTGTGTGTTTGTTTTTCGGAAAAGTAATTTGTTTTGTTTTGTTGACTGTCGGGATTGTGGTTTGTCAGGCAAGTGAACTTTCATGTTTTTGAACTTTTGGTTTTGTGGTGTCGGTGATCTCGTTGTCGGTGTTTTGAGCTTTCAGTGTTGTCAGGTACATCCGATCAGAGATATAATAATAATTCTTTGTAGTTAGTGCAAGGAGATTTATTTGCTCCATATACTACTAGTTAGTGAAAAGTAAGATTTAAAACAAGAAATGTGATGTGTTATTATTGCTTTCAAAAGCTAGTAAAGCAGTGTGTGGCGGGGGGGTTGACATCCTTATGTATTCTGGTTTAATTTCTCCAAGTCTTTTGGGTTTCTAATACCATGACAGAAATGGACCCCATTCCTAAGTCAAAGTATGATTAAAGTTTGATGAAACTAGTATTGCTTCAGTCTTTGATGCTAGTGTAAAGTGCTCTTCATAGCACCCATAATGTGCCCAGAAATTACTCATTCTGCAATTCATACAGAGTTATATGCATCGTTAACATATCCAAATAAATCCACTAGATTGAGCGCTTTCTGATGAAATCTGCTTAGGGCAGATGAAAGCGCTCAATCTAGTGGATTTAATGGTGTAATAAAGACTGACGGTTTGTTTGAATGGAGTCCGTATTTGTTCATGGTTGCAGTTTCGTTTTTTTCATACTAACATATCCAAATAAGACTGTAAATTCTTTTTTATTAGACCCACTGCTCCTACTGCTATTCTATCTAGGAATCCTTCTTCCACATTGCCCTCATTTCTGCTTGCAAATCCTAATATTTTATGACTTTATGTCTCTCTGTACATAACACACTGTAATCACTAGGTGTAGCAATTTCATTGATCAATGTTATTTTATCTTCTTTTCATGGACTACTATATCTGTTTTTTTTTTGTATCCATTTGTTTTAACTGTTGATAATGGGTAATCCCATGTGACATGAACTTTATCAGTCTCTATAATGCTTTGTGGCTCATGATTCCAATGCTTCTCAGCTACTTCAATATTGTAATGTTTGCGCAATCCCCAATGCAACAGTCTTGCCACATTGTTATGCCTTTTAGTATACAGGCCCTCTGCCATTAGTGTATCACAGCCAGCAACAAGATGTGCCACTGTTTCCAGTTCTGTTTTACAGAACCTGCATTTATCTGTTTCACCCACATGCTCAACAGACTTTGTAAACTAACATGCATGCAGTCCAATATCCTGGGCCTCTAATATTCACCTTTCAGCTTTTGGTTTAATTTCCCTCTTCTTAACCAATTCTGCATCAGATCCTGCTTGACATGAGGTTGCTTCGGGAGTTTTCTGTACTTGCAACTATATTCATGCCTTTTCTAAATTTCTAGCCTTCTCATCTGATACTTTTCCTTATATTATTTATTTTGTTTTTTTTGCACATTCGGTTGCTGCCTTATTTTTGTTTACTTCTGGTCAGGTTTCCATTCCCATTTGACACCAATATGCTTCCGCTAAACTAAGGAGAGGAGTTGTCTTAGATTTGTTCTCTTCATGTTTCAAAACTGTCGCTATGTTTGGATCTGGTGAAGTCAGCAGATATGTATGCAGCCCTACAATTGCAGTTCTATACATGTAATCAATTCCAAGATGACTTATACCTCCTTTAGAAAGAGGAACCTATAATCTTGGTATACACTGACTTTTATATACCATTTGATAAGCATGAAACATTTTTCTTGTTTTCCTGTCTGACTGATCCAATACCTTTTGAGGCCAGTCAATCACCCCAAAAATTTAAGTTAGAACAAGAAGAGCAAATTTTTTTATAGCTTGAACTTTATTCATAGCTGTCAGGGTTGTCTTCAGTATTAATTTTAGTCTTCTAAAATATTCCTTACTGAGTTTTGCTTGCATTTATTCCTGATTTACTGTCAATCCTTCAGCATTTCCCAAATATTTATACACTCCCTCCTGCTCAAGTTCCTTTATGTCATATTCCTGTCCCAGACTGATATTTTCTTGGTGCTGCATATTTCCTGATTTTAATGTTGCTTTTGTACATTTATCAATACCAAATGACATTCTTATGTCATCTGAAAAAGTATTGACTACCTTCAGTTGTGCTTTCAGCTCCTCATCTGATGAACTATACAGTTTTAAATCATCAACAAAAAGAAGATGAGATGTCTTTGCACTTTGTTGTTGTCTGGGAGCCAAATTGTAACTGATCTCATCTGTTAAATAGACAGCTTAATGGTTTAAGGGCAAGACAAAACAGCAGCAGTGACTAAGAGTCAAACTGGAATATCACCATTTGAATTTTTACCGTGAGATAATAATTTTTCCTTTATAGTGGCTTTGTTGCAAAGTGGTCTGCCGCTGTTTTATGGTCGACGTAATGAAACTGTCCAATGGTAGCATGTATCTTATACATCTTAACAAACATAAATGTGGGATGCTGTCAAATGCTTTTTTCTAATCTATCCATGACATACTTAAATTCTTCCCCTTTTTACAATTTTCCATTAAGACTTTATTTAACAACAAATTATGCTTTGCTTCATATGAGTTTCTTTTGATCTATTGCCATGATTTACTTTTCTTCTAAATGACTATAAACTCGTTCAGCATCAATTCCAGTATATAGTTTATACATCGTCGGAAGGCAAGTTATTGGTCTATAGTTTTCAGGATAGCTTGCAGGTTCACCCTTAAGGAGGAGTATCATTTTTCCTGTTGTTAACCAGGATGGTATCTGTTCAGGGTGCGCATATAAGTATTTCTTACTCAGAGCTAATTTTCGTGTAAAGATATTAATACTTTTAGCCTGGGGTTTTCCATTTAGTAGTTTTTCTTAATTTTGTTTCAGTTATTTGGCCGTTACTTCATCCCATTTCATATCCTGTACGTTTGAACTTCTTATTCTTTCTTTTACTTTTTCTATCCTTTCAGCATCTTTGTTATGCTCGACAGGGTCTTCATAAATATTTTTCCAAAATGTGTCTATTTCTTCTTTTTTGATTGTTTTTCTCTTCCTTTTGCTTTGTTTTCCAATTCTCTGTAAAACTTTTTGGGTCATCAATGATTTGCTTATTTTGTGCTTTTCCTTTATATTTAGCTGCACATCTTCTAAGTTTTTCTGCTTGTACTGACATCTTTAATTTATTTTTTGCAATAGTGTGTGATAGATCCTGGTGTGTTGAAATATTGTGCTTTGCTTTTATCACATCCGTCTTTCTAAGTATTATTGTTGATGTGTTCGCTCTTCTAAACTCTTCTAACAGTGACACTTCTTGTCTTAATTGCTATATAATTTTCTCTGTTTGATACATCCATAATGGCATTTGATTTCTTCCCTTCCTTTCCCTTATTGCCCTGTATTTTTGTGGTAAAGCTTTAAATATTATTAATTTAACTGCACAGCAATATATCCTATTTGCGTCTATCACATGAATTCCTGTTAATAGTCTTAATTACTGTACTCATTTCTTTTATCAGACTTCTAACATTATGGTTCTTATTGACTTTCTGTAATCTATTTTAATCGATCTTAATATGTTTATCCATCTCTATTAAATCAAGCAACTATTCCCTTAGATCATTTTCTTCTAAACTGAGGGCACATTCCTTGTTCCCTTTTCCTATGGGCATTCTACAAAAAGTTCCAGAACATCTTCTTGTGTCACATACTCTTCAGCTTCATCCTGCATCATCCGTTGCTCTTCCATATGGGAACTCACTGGCCTATCACTCCACAACATTGACTGCATCAGAGTTGCCACCATTTCGTGTTCCTTTGCTTGCTGTGCTGTGTTACTGAACTTTTGTACTAGTTTCTTACTGAAACTTACTGAAGGCTCCAGAGTATCTTCATGTGGCAAATGATCAGATGCTTCATGTTCTACCTGTTCCTCCTTAATTTTGGGACTCGTTGTTCCATCACACTGTGACGTTACCAGAGTTGGATTTTCTACACTAAATCCTTCACTTCACAGGTAATCTATAACTTCAGTTTTGATTTCTTTTACATCTCCATTGCTAATCCTCTTTTCTACTTTCCCCCTTTGTTTTTCTTGTTTTTTGTATTGTAAAATGTTCCATATCTGGATGTCTTTGCTTGTATTTCTCTACAAATATCTTTGGTGCTGCTTTTTTGTATTGATTAATTTTGCTTTCTCCTTTCCATAAATATTGCACCATATTAAATCTCTTTTTCTTTCCCATCTCCATATTTCTTCTTCAGATGATTCCTGCTCCTACTGTTTCTCCTTACTCTGGGGACTCATTGTTCCATCATGCTGTGACATAATCTGTGTTAGAATTTCTACACTAAATTCTTTACTTCACAGGTATTTCATAACTTCAGCTTCTATTTGTTTAATTTTACTTTACTAATCTTCTGTTCTATCTGGTATCTTTGCCTGTATTTCTTGTTAAATATCTCTAGAGCTGCATTTTTCTATTGATTATTTTGGTTTTCTCCTTTGCATAAGTATTGCATGATACCAGGTCTTTCTTTCTTTTCCATGTACGTGTTTTTTTTTTATACCTTTCGAACATCTCTAGATTTTGTTCTTTATATTTTTGCACTTCTTTGGTCACTTCTTTTTATGAACAGCCCAATGTTTCTTGGTTTATATAATGTTTTTTCACAAATTGGTTGTATTAATGAACATAAATTTGTATTTGAAGATTTTGACAGTTTTTCTTGTGCAAGTATTTTTCTTTCATCTAATTTCTCTCTTAATCTTTTTGAATATCTTCTATCCAGAAATTCTGGTCTTCTTGCTTAATAGGAACAATATGCAATTTCTTTCTAATACTCAATAGTCCACATTATCATCTTTATGGCTCTTTTTTGCCTTAACAGTTATTGTGTTTTTCTGGACTACTACTTCCTTCGACAACATGGAGGCCATCCTCCCCTGAGTCTGGCCTAACTCCATTGTAGGAATGTTTATGTGCCTTGAGGATTCTACACTGTCAGTTTTTACAGCCCTGGCACCAGAGCACCTACCCAGGAAGGGGCACTTTTATTATCCTGGGACTTGGGCACCCAGCTGTGTTTTTTTTTTTTTATTTAAGCTACTTCTGTTCATGATGTATGCTATATAAAATACAGTCTATAGATCAGTGTCACCTTGGTGAGATTTTGTAAAAAAAGAGGGTCCACCTTGTGCAGGTGCTTACCAAGACTTAATGCTGAATTCTACTCTCACCTTTGCTTGCTGATTTTATCATCTCTCCATTCAGACCCCCGATTCCCTGTAAAAGGGACGCAGTTTAATTCAAAATACTTTATGTAATTTAGCAGACAGCAGTTGGAAACAGGAAGTGAAATGAATCCGTTTCCTTTCCTGCTGCTGTTGTTCTTTACCGGTCAGCTCTGTCTGCTTAGTGTAGATTTGATGTTCACAGTGCATAGATGGTGCTTAACAATTGTTAAGCAACACCCGTCTCACGCCATTGTAGCGCTGACCCAGCTGTTTTTTGAGTGTAATCAGAGTTATGAAAATGTTAAATACAAGTGATTATATACCTTATTGACCAACTCTGACTGTTATATCATTGGATTACCTGCATGTCCTTCTATTACGAAATAGCAGAAATCATTTATTCGCCTGTGTTAGCACAGAACAAGCAACAACCTAAAAGCAGTGTACTCTGTTTTCTTGTTTTCTCAGTGTTGTTTGCTAGTGGGATTAGTATATATAATTTTGGGAGCTGTGGGAAATCAGAAAACACTTGTTTTGAGCTGTCCCATTAATTTGTATGCTATGTTAAGCTTTCAAAATTTCAAGACTGAGAATTTGCAATGTGAAGGGTCATGCTGCAATCTCCCAAAAAGGAAGCAATATCAACTTATGAATGACAACCACTAATGTAATCAGACCAATTCAAGGAGAAAAGAACAGCAGTGGGAAAATGTACAGCGGTTAAATGGTCTATATATATTTTAAAAGCAGTTATCAAGATAACCCATAAAAGTCCTTAAGGACTTTATATAAACATGGGTAAATCAAGTTACTGTGCAGTAAAATATATCAAGATGAACAAATAGCACATCATATTAAAGTGTGCTACAAGTTTGGGTGAGAAAATATAGCAATGTAATGTGAGGAAAAAAGTAGGCAAACACTGTAACAGTACTAAATGATAAGAGAAGTAGGGGCAGAAGTCAAACTGGGATCACTGGTAATGAATGAGATTAAGGAACAAAGAGAGGGTAAACAATCGAAAATGAGAGTTAAGATGAAGAAGTAATTAAAACGTAAGAAACAGATAAGTGCAGCTGCATTAGATAAAAGTGTTACAGCCTCAGGTAAAGTTGGTCTCATATGAGAATAGTGTGCTAATAATGTGCTTAACGTGACCAGATGATGACACGCAGACACTTATACATCTCCTTCATGTATTCAGTTAATCATTTGCACGACAGATTAGCATTGTTGTGGTCGACACCTGGAGTGGTAGATAAGGTCTCACATAGTTTGGTAAACAGAGAGCAGACAAGGTTTCATCTTGTTGGTATGGATTCTCTGCATGCTGAACTGAATAAAAGATGACAACCAATGTTGCTAGACCAGAGTGCATAAGGAAAGGAAATGTATTATTGCAGGCCAGTACTGTTTATACATCATAGTTAACACAAACTGTATTTTGTCTGAGTATCCTTAATACTTAATGAAAAAAGAGTCACAAATTTCCTCGATTACTTTAATTTTAAAAAGCAGGCAACAGAGTGACAGCAAAGTATTGTAGCAAGCTGTGTAGTTCCTAGATACAGATAGCTCAAGAAAATGTAAATGAATGTATTGCTATACAAAGGGAGGAATGCTGCATACATTGGTTTATTGAAATACTTCTGGAGTACAAGTAAGTGTTTCAAAGAAGCAGCAGTTTATGGTACACCATATTTGGTTTTAAAAAGACCAAAGTACCCCTCCCTTAATAAACAGAAATAAATGAATATTCCATTAGGAATTTAAAACATTTTTAGGTGTCCCATGTCTAAGTGGTTCTAGAAAATGTAATATGAAACAAGTGGGGTGAATGTTACAGTGTAAATAACTCATGCCCATGAGTGTTATGATTTTTTTCTTGCTGTCCAAGCATCACTGCAGCTTAATATGCTGCTATGAAGTGGCAGGCTTGTTTTTTGGTGGGCATTACCTATACATTAACACCCCACTGAGAACGTCCATTCTTGAATTAGGGTGATGATGTACAGATGACCAATTCTCTAAAACATGTAAGAAAACCTTTTTATTGAAAAAAGCCAGCCATTCACGTATTTGCTTATGTTATCATGCACATGAATTAAAAGTGTAAAACCGTGGAGTATATTCTCAAATCAGTAACTTTGAAACTTACAGCTGTTCTTAAATGTTACATTGTACAACATGGCAGTCTCCTGGAAGAGCATTGCCAGGCATACACAATGTACACCTCAGCTTAGATTTTGAGGTACTAGAATTTTAATTTTAAAAGCTCTGACATTACATATACCATGTTTATTATTGCATTTTATTAAGTTATAGATTTCGTTACATAGCATTTTTCAGGCTGTCAGGTTAGCTAAAATCGTCACTTGTAACCTCTCATTTCAAGATTTCTTTTCAGTATTGAAAGGGTATATGCTGCTGCACTTCTCTGTTGTGAAACATGTACTCTCTAAGATAGGAGGGAAGGGTTATATTTCTGTTGTGAAACATGTACTCTCTAAGATAGGAGGGAAGGGTTATATTTCTGTTGTGAAACATGTACTCTCTAAGATAGGAGGGAAGGGTTATATTTCTGGAGGAAAGGCTTCATTCCAGTATTTTTTTTTTTCAAATTTGTTTGCTTCCCTCTGTACCTGCCAACCAACAGCCATAAGTCCATTCACTCCTCAGGAATAGGGAAGTTCCCACTTTCTACAAAAAAAGAGCCAGCCAGAAGGTGACAACATCCAAAACGGAGCTGAACTTATTTATATCCCACCTTGCTGCTTCAGCCTCTTTCTACTGGGACAGGGAATATCCTGATTCCTGCAGCCTGAGGGTCTCCTTTATTTAAGGGGACAACTAGGTATCCCTATGACAAAGAACTGCCTGACAACCCCACCATCATAGCATGCATCACTCATAAAAGGATAACCTTGGAGGCATTTATGAAATGACTAGCCACACCTTTAGACTATGGCAACCGATGTCATCATTGAGTCTCACACTGCCTACCATCTTGGCATGCTCACTTCATGAATGCACAGTGGGGGCTACTGCCATTGGCTTGCTGATGCTAAGTGCATACTCCTGAGCCAGTACTGCATACAGTGCAGTGCACATGCAAATGCTAAGTGCTGTGTGCAGTGCAGTGCTCTTGTAAATGCTACACATAGCTAGAGCACTGACTGAACCACCTGTCCTATAGGATACAGCACAAGTGTCAGCACCTAACTCTTAGCCTCCTCTCCCCCAGACCTTCCTCCACACCAGCACCTAGGCCACTGATTAACCATGGGTCATCTAGGTCATAGTCTGGGCTCTACCACTTTATGCCACAGAGACAGGTGCTCTTCATTTGGGAATTTGAGATAGAAGGTGGTGAACAACTCAAGAAATCTGGTGGTTGCACTTCTAGTCTACTGTTCTGCTTAAGAAATACAGTGTCATTGCTGGATTATAGACCGCATGGGTCTAGAGCTGAAAGCCATAAGAGGCCTACTTATTTGGTGTAGCAATAGCATAGGATTCCAGACTAAACTATGCTTAGAAGCAGCAGGGCCTATTTCAGACATGTGGGCCTAGAGCTGCAGTTCCTTTGGCCTCCATGTTATTCTGGCCCTGTACAATGTTACTTTTGCTTAGTTCAAATACTTGCTTTTCATGTTTCTTTAAGAGCTGTGCTAAAGGACAAATAAAGATTCAAATGGCATTTTTGAATAAAGAGTCACTAAACCATCTATGCAGCTGTCTAACCTGAACATTTCATGGCCCCCGACTTCCTCATACTGCAGATTTTTTAACAAGTAACAGTTCCAGATGGGGAACTGGTGTTGTTGTGACATGAGCCACTGTAAAACACTTTAAATTAACTGTGAGAAATGTCTTGCCTTTCTCTAATGATGAATACTGCTGAAAAATGCATTACCTGAAATGCAGATCAAAGACATTCCTCAAAATACCAGTCCCTGGTACAGCAAGGCACTTTCCATTTCCCCACCAGTACATATCTTTAGGTCCTGTTTTGCATGAGATCCTCTATATTCAGACCATGTGTGTGTGTGTGTGTGTGTGTGTGTGTGTGTGTGTGTGTGTGTGTGTATTTGGTGCGGACTCAGGAAGTTTTTTTTTTTTTTTTTTAAGAAAAAAAGCTTCACAAAAAGAAATTAAGGTTTTGTAATCTGATATTTTCTTTTATAAATCCAGGTGTGACACGTGTGCTGTATATCTACAATTACTAACCTGTTTTATCATTCTAAAACTCTTAGATACTTACAGATACTGTGCTGTACTTTTTATTGAGGAAGTGCTACAGAAGGCAGCATAAATTTTTGGCATTGTTTTTTTTCCATCACTTAATTTAGCCTTCCGTGCAGATGTCTGAAGCTTTACAGAGCCTCAATTAAATTACAAAAACATGTCCACCTGCTTCTTTGTCCTTCTGGTGACTGAAGTATGAAGAATCTTGTAAAACAGCTTTAAACTCTAGAGGAAAAAAGCTAGAATGAGTGTCTGTTTATTAAACATACCACAGGTTTTGTCATATCTGTTTAGATATTGTATTTCTGGGGGGTTTCTTTCTAGTTACTGGAAGCAATCTGACTACATGAAAGCATAATGTTGCCAGATGCCACAACTGTACCAATGACAGCTGGGACAACAGAATCTTAGTAAGGTTAAGAAATATAAGTGACACTATTTTATTTACATGAATCAGTCAAGCTAGTATCATGAATCAAACAGACATTTAAACATTAAATCTCGGGAAAAGTAGAGTGACTACAGTGCCTTTAAAAAGCAGGGACTGCGCCCAATAAAATGCAGGAGGCCTAAATGTGACCATTATTGTAGAAACATATGTTAGTGTACTCTAAAATGCTATAAATATGCCTAAATGAGTGGATTTAAAATGTTTTATACAAGATGGCAGTCTCAAAGCTTCCTTAGTTTCAAGAATTGCTAATAAACTTGAATGAGCTGAAGTATTAATCCATTAAAGAATGAGTATAACGTATTTTAATGTTATTTTACTAACAAAGAGCAAGTAAATATAGTTCATTACATAATACACTCACACCAACTTTACCTTAGACATAGAGGAGAATTCTGGCTTACAAGTTCAGATAAAGGATGAAGTAATTTTACCTGATACAAAACCCAGCTAATGTAAGAGCTCTGAAAGATAATTTCTGTGAAGTCTAGGAACCCGTACTTCACTTAATGAGAGCTAGGAGTCCATTACATTTGATACTAAAGTGAACCTCCTTATTACCTCTTCTTTCAGTATTACATGCAAAGTTTATGTTTCACAAGGGGCAAAAAGGTAGGGGGAAAGCATTTTATGGTTTATACAGACGTAACAAAAAAGCAAAAGGATGTGATTAAAAAAATGAAAAAGTTTTAGTCAACAAATGAGTGTGTGTGTGTGTGTGTGTGTGTGTGTGTGTGTGTGTGTGTGTGTGTGTGTGTGTGTGTGTGTGTGTGTTTGTACAGTGAGAGAAAGAGAATGAGAGAGTGACAGATCTCTCTCTCTCTCTTGGTATAGCTAGGGTGGATGAGGGGGTAGCCCCTCCAAGTGTAAATTGTTAGGAGGCCCAACTGGCAGGTAGAGCAGTACCAACATTCAGAAATGAATGCTAGTAATCTGTTTGCAGTCAGGTCTGTACCACTTCAGCACTATGTGTGTGCTATTTTACTGTTTCAAGCAGTTTAATACAATTTTCAAAGGAGACGTAGCTTTTTTGGGAAAGGCCTCAATTTAAAGTTGAGGAGGCATCAGATCAAGGAACAGTACAGAACACCAGAATAGTTATCGATAATTCTGTATACATACATGCATGCATATCGATTGTGTGTGTGTGTGTGTGTGTGTGTGTGTGTGTGTGTGTGTGTGTGTATATATATATATATATATATATAGATTCACTTCAGAACAACGAATGCCATAATGTTGAATTTCAAAACACTGAGACCAAAATCTTGAAAGTGCAATACACTGAAACCTGAAAACATTTAATCCCACAACACTGAAAAACATAGGAAACCAACATTTACTAAATTCCACCACGACAACATACAGAAACAAATAAAAAACAAACTATATTAAACTTCTCCAAATATAAACAGGGGGGGCAAGCCCCCCTGCACCCCCTCATCTGGGGGGCTGCACCCCCACACCCGCTGCTACTTAAATATATCAACTCTGAGATCGCACTACACAGAACAAAATGGCAAACATACCATTCCATACTTCATGACTGCCTATTTAATCACACTATGATTTATCCTTTCTATTCATCTGAAGCTGTCATATTATTCTGCTAACCCTTTTTATTAGAATTAGTCCCTGAAGTAAAGTGTGCTATGTTTCATAATCTTTATTGTTGTTGATGTTGTTATTATTTAAGTAGGGTACAGGTAATAACAGCAGCATGGACACCTTGATAAAATAATGTACCTTCCTCATAAACTGCTTCATTTGGGTTGGGCATTGTTTTTCCATCTGATGGATGTATAGTCCCGAAACACTAAGTCTCCCTCTCTTTCTCTCATAGATATATATAAAGTTACTGGCATATCCTGCTAAACCATCCACATAATTTCCACTGAGAATTTCCTGTGTTGTGAAGTCTCTAGCTTTGTGGAACTTATTGCTAACAAAGTCATCCTGGCAGAGAGTTACAGAAAGGCACAAATAGTTCTCTTATCTCATATTTAAAAAAAATGTATTTATTTACTGTTGTAATATGTTTGTGCACTATGGCATTCAGCACACATGTACAATGTGTTTCCACTGCAACCTTATAATATAATATACACAGAGCAGAAAAAAAACAGAATTAGAATAGAAAAAAATGGAAATTCACAAGTAAATGTTTCCAAAGCATAATGGTGTAAAATGACAGTTCAAAAAGCTGTTTAATCTTTTAATCCCTGTTTTCTGACAGTATTCCCTCAGTGTTACATCTTCTGTATTCACAAAGTCTGTTTGGCATCGCAAAGACATTTCATAACCAACCACTGGTTGTTCAGTGGTAGAATTCTTCCCTGCCATGTGGGAGGCCCAGGTTTGAGGACCCTTATGCATACAAAATATGGTGTTCTAACAGCATGAAATTCTCCAGAAAGCAGTACTACTAAGGTAGCCATGAAAGTCACTAGACTCCCTTTGCTCTCTGAGACAGCACAGCTATGCTTCTCTCCCACATGTTACAGGGTTATGATTCTTATGTGGGGGTAACTCGCTAGGCTTAAAATGACCCACAAGGGCAGTTAGTCTAGTTCTATCCTATGACCCTATAAGTAAATTAAAAAAAAAGTATGAATGTTCTTAGACATCTCTATATAACAAAACAACCTGATTTTAGTACTGAAATATTTGTAGTGCATGTAGTGCAGTGATTGTGCTCTGATATCAGGGAAAAAGACAACCTAGTCAAGTATCCTGTAGTAGGCCTTCATATTAACAACAATTAGAAAGCACAATTAATATTGTGTGTCACGAGCTTCACACTGAGTACTCAGAGTGCCGGCCTCTAAATGACAGAAGCAGAAGTAAAAACAGATTTGTTTCTGCCTTGCTGTCTATGTTTCTCTACTTGCCCTGCCCCTCATAAACTTGTTCCATTTTCTGGTAAATCACTAAGAACTACAGTCAGTCAAAAATGGCAGGAACAGAGTTTCATACGTCTTATTATTCAGACACCCATACTGTTGACAAATCGGTTCTTTTATTAATATCTTAAGTAAATTAGAGCAAAATTTAAAACATTTTGTCTAGGTTTGATCCTTTGTCCCACCCACATATATTAAACAAATAAGATGGTATGTGTTCTACTGTCTGTCTGTCTGTCTGACAGTGCTAACTAATGCCTTTCCTGGCTTTCAAAGCTAATAAAACACTTTGCTCTTTTTTGTCCTTCTTTTTCTTTAACCAGTAATATATGGAGCGGGTAAAGCTTCATGCACTAAAAAGAATTATGAGCGTGTCTCACTCTCTGATTGCAACCTTTAATTAAATGTTCTCAACATGGATGCCAAGATTCATCTCTAGCAGATGTATTGACATGGATTGCATCTACTCTCAGAAAATTGGGGTCAGTGCAGTGGCATACTACAATCCAGTTAGTTAACTAGCAGTGGAGCAAACTGGTTGGTATTTTGGGGTGTGCAATCCGCGATAAGAAAGAATAGGGCAAAGGTCACAGATCATTTTGTTGGATGCTCAGATTAGTATGTTTATTGGGAGTGTTTGTAACATTTAGGTCAATGAAAGAAGAAGCACACATACTGGAACACCACAATGGAGCAAACAAGATGACAGCTGGCACAAAAAAACACAAGACTTTATTAGATCCACATTAACGCTTCAAAACAGACTGCATTTTCATCCGTTTTTTACAAGAATTCATCAATGAAAGAAGAGAAGATTTTCAGCAGAATACTTCAGACTGTTATATTTATTTGTCATTGGTGTAATATTTTAGTTATTAAATAGCATAATTAAAGATTATCTCACTGGGTAATTTCAGTTAAGGTTCACATTAATGCAGATGATTTACTACTTACTGTTATTAGTAAAATTTAGAATCTGTAATAGAATAAATTCAAGAATGGAAAGCGAGAAGGCAGAAGTAAGCAAATGATAGCCATGATGAGTTTGGTGTGACCACTTAGAAGAATTTGAATTAGGGTCCATTCGGGAATGTCACCCTTATTGTTGCTTTTTGTAAAACATAGGATGGGGAGGCAGGGAATCCTCTTTCATCAAAGTTGGAAAACAGCCAAGTTGTCTACATCTTGGTCTGTTGTCAGTTAAGATGTCAAACCCAGAAGAGAACAGAGAGTAGAACTATGGTGTGGAGTCTGCATGTCCTCCCCGCGGTTGGATGGGCGTTCGAAAGACATGCGTAAATGGGTGTGCCTTTGTTGAAGGTTGGACGTCGAGCTGGCACCTCAGTGTTCCTTAAAATCTACTACCAATCATTAGCGGACCAGAGTTACACTGTGGCGACCCCTAACCGGGAAAAGCCGAAAGACAAACAAACATTAAATGGCTCTCTGATTTCCTGCATGCAGTGCCAGGGGGTACTCATTCAGCATTTCATTAGAGCAGCTACACTGTTTAGATTTTTGTGTGTGCATGGGGGGAGGAACATAAGATTTGTAGCTTGGCCTCCAGTCACATATTGTACCATGTTAAGGCAATAATACAGAATAAACAGTTTCATGTTTCACATTTGTGCAGTAGGAATAATTAGGTGTAAGCATTAGGAAGAGAAGCATCAATTCACATTTGTCAAACTGAAAAATATACATACAAAAGTATAATGTAGAACAAGGGCATGGTCTCTTAAAGAAGGATAGTTTGAAGAGTTCCATTGTAATGAAGAAATATTTGTATAAAGAAAATGATATACGGAGTGGGAGGGGAATTAGGATTGGGAGGAGTATAAAGTAGAAAACAGCTCTTGTAAGTGGGAGTCATGCAATATGTTACACTAGGTAAGGCGTAACAGTGAAGTATGGGTGCAAAGTTGTTAGCAATTAGTGTTTATCACAGGGAAGGTTACCAAGCAAAAGTATCATTTCTGATGAGAATGATCTGTGCAAAGGCATGCCACAGGGAAAACTATTAATGAACCAATGAAATGAAGGCAATGCAGTGAAAAATCTTTTATTAAAGGGTGAGCACCATCTTGTAGCACTTACATCCATTTTTGGAACCCTCGGTAAAAAGGCTGAGTAACAATCTGCTATCAAAAAACCCAAAAGGAGACTCTGCTGATAAAATAAACCAAAAAACCAAAAAATATATCAGTCCAGGAAGACCTCAACCACTCTCTTTATTAACGCCAGTAAGTACAAGTACAACGTTTTCGTCAAACACACCTCGACTTCATCAGATACTCAATGGTTGATCCAAGAACAACTTAAATACAATCATCCACATCAATTAAACAATTAACCAATTAAAATTTAAAAACATATGTATAAAAACAAAATATGCTTCCACTATTAAAATACGCATAAAAATCATCCCAAATGCTCATGTAAATATCATAAATCATAACATTACATGAATTAAAACAAAAAATATAATATGTAACCTCAATAAATTATACAATAAGCAGTATAAACCATCATAGGATCATATACTAACTGGAAGTGAGAATAGTACACCAAAAATAGTTATAATTTCCCTGCCTTTAATTTAAGATATGGTGCTATGGATATAGTATCATTTAAACCAGGATTCTTGTTGGCTTCAAGCAGAATCTGCCAAAACGTTTCCCTATGTTCTAACTGTGTTTCCCAAGGGCCTCCCTTGTTGTCACGGGTCAAAGATTCAATAACAAAAAATACAAAAATTGCCCCAGGACAGGCCAAGGAGTGTCTATAGAGGGCATTGTTGGAATTCTGTTTTTCCATTTCGTAATGGTGTTCATATATTCTCCGTTTGAGGGGTCTCTCGGTTTTGCCAACATAAAATGCTTGACATGATTGACAAATAACCAGATAGATGACTCCTGTGGTATTACAATTGGAGAATGTAGTAGCCCTGATCAATCTATTTCTAGAGTGGAGGAATACCTTATCGGTGTGCGAAATATATTTACACTGGGAGCATGAACCACACCTATATGTACCCTTACATAAATTAGAATACATATTTATCCTGGGCTCATGATCAAGTATGTTTTTAATATTATTACCCCTTCTATACACTGTTTTGACTGTTTTACCTTTTAAATTACTCAAATCTGTGATGTCCTGAAAGGAATCCCATTCACGCTCAACAATGTTCCTAATATAGCCAGCATTTGCACTATATTCCATAATAAAAGCCTTGTTGAACCCAGAAGGGGAGTCACCTACTCCACCATCATGTTTAAATACCTCCAATTTGCCAATACCCAGAATGGGTCGAAATTTGGTCAGCCTACCATCCTGTACTTCATGTTTTACACTGGATATGAAGTCATCCGGGTAACCCCTTTCTTTAAACATAGCTGTAAGCTTAACACATTCAGTTTGATATTGTGATTCTTCAGAGGTCATACGTGATGCCCGGACAAACTGGCCCTTGACAATACCCTTCTTCTGGTACCTAGGATGTGAACTCAAAAAATTAATATAACTGTTTGAAAATGTAGGTTTTCTATAAATGCAAGATTGGAAACCAGTATCACACTTATTTAATGTCACATCTAGGTAATTGACCCTTTCTGAGTGTACTTGGTAAGTAAAAGTCAAAAATTCAGTGGTAGAATTAAGATAACTGATAAATTCCTCTATGGTGCTAGTAGGGCCCGTCCAGAAAATACAGATATCATCCAGAAACCTGGAATAAAATATCCAATTGCTCCTGACTCTACTGTTGATGACAAACTTCTTCTCCCATACTGATAGAACAATATCAGCATAGGTGGGGGCACAATTAGCACCCATAGCCACACCTGTTGTTTGTTTAAAGTATTCCCCTGAGAAGTAGATAAAATTGTTGTATAACACCAATTCAATCAATTCCAAAATAAGGAAAATATCATTTTGGCTAGCCTGGGAACATTCCCTAAGAGCTTCCTCCACCCAAAGTAATCCAATATCATGGGGTATTACAGAAAAAAGATCAACCACATCAATAGTGAGAAATTGTAGGTTGGGTACATTAAACTCGGGTTGAATCTTACATAAAAATTCCCAAGAATCCTTGAGTAAATGATGTTCCCTACCCCACAAGTTTTTAAATTTACAATCCAGATATTTGGATAAAGGGTGGGTCTTGGAACCCTGAGCTGAGACGATGGGCCTTAAAGGTGGATTCCCTGAGTCCTTGTGGATTTTTGGTACCCCAAAAATCGTAGGTACTCTGGGGTTCACATTTTCTAAAAAACAATAAGTACTAAAATCGATAACTTCCTGGTCAAATAGATCCTTAATGGCCAAATCGATTTTCTTGTATGAAATGTGAATTTCACTAATAGAAACAGGTGAATATCTAACTGCATCATGTAATATGGCATGCATCTTACTTTCATAGAGCATCTTGTCCATAAGGACCGTGCCACCCCCTTTGTCAGGTTCCATAATCCTCACATTGGGATTGTGGCCAAGTTCAAGGAGCAGTTCAGATTCTGCCTTGGTCAAGTTAAAAGAAAATTTGTTATTAGATCCTGCTTTTCTAATTTGTCTTTCTATTCTGCACTCCAAATTCCTCAATTGGGGATGTATAGGGGGGGTTGAATGTACTAGACCTGTTAGGGGTAGAATCCTGACAGTGTACAGTGGGGCCGAAAATATTTTCTAAATTGAGTTTTCTAATAAACAGTTTAAGATCTAAAATAACCTGTACGATATTACTACTCCTTTTCGGCACATATTTAAAACCCTTTGTAAATAGGTCAAAGAATGTATCAGTGACTGGAAGGTCACTGTAATTGTATATGTGATACCCTGCTTTAGTATGTATACTATAATCACTCCCTTGGAGTTGAGTAATAGTAGCAGGTATTTCGTTTACCATTCCTGGTTCCTGTTCTGCCTCCTGTCCCTGTCGTACCCCCCACCTCCCCTGTGATGGTAATGACCCATGGAAAAAGAATTAGGACCCTGATAATTACGTTGGTTACATATTCTTTCAGACTTCCTGGGTAGGGGTTCATGTCCCTGCCCATTGTCCTGTATGGTTGCCTCACCTTCGGCTACCTCATCTGCATGTTGTAAGGGTTCCTGTGGTTTAAATAAACCTAATTGATCATTACCCCCTCTGGAAAATCCAGACCGAAAAGGTGGTGGTGCTGGATATTGTCTACCTTCCTGGTATTCACAAATGTCTCTGTTAAGCTTTTTGTACTTTCTAGAAAGTACCACTTCACATTTCTTATCGATTTGTAATCTAATATCATTATACTTTTTCTTTTCCTGTTCTATTGTAAACATAAGGTCAGAAGTTACAATATCATTGTACTTTTCAATTTCTTTATGCAAAACACAAATATCTTTTTCATTTTTATTTACAATGGCTTGAACAATCTCGAGTCCACAGTTATCAAAAGCTCGTATTAAGTCCTTGTGAAAGTCACTGCCATTAATCACACTGTTGGGATATTTGTAAATACGAAGCCCCTTAGGGACTATACATTTCTTTAAACATTCATTAAGGTACAAGTTATCAAGCTGTAAAGTTTTGTACCTGTATAAGGCCGTTTCCAAGGCAGCCATACTTTCAGAGAACGTGTGATTGACAGCCGTGTTGTTGAAGTTACTATCCACAAATTCAAAACACGGTTTAGCAAGAAACCAATCCTCAAAAGAAGACGACGGCTTGCCCAAATTCAAATTGTCTGTAGAAGGGGAAAGAGATGGAATGCCATTTCCATGGACCCGTAAAACTGCGGGCGTTTGTAAAAAATCAATAGAATCAGTTTGAATACCGCTTTCCGGTTGGCGGGTCATACCAATATCCCGCTCAGTTGTAGGTGGAGTGTCCTTCCTACTTGGTCCAGCAGAAAAAAACTCTCTCTGTCCCGGAATAAAAGACTGGAGCCCTTGTCCCAAGAGCAGCAGAATATCAATCAGTTGAGACAATTGCCCCGTAAGTTTACGGATTTCGCCCACTTCAGACCGGAACCCGACATCAGTAGTTTAAGTGGATTTGGTCTCCCCCATTCGAGTCTCCATAATAAACCAGAAAAACCCAAAAGGAGACTCTGCTGATAAAATAAACCAAAAAACCAAAAAATATATCAGTCCAGGAAGACCTCAACCACTCTCTTTATTAACGCCAGTAAGTACAAGTACAACATTTTCGTCAAACACACCTTGAGGCACCATAGAGGAATTTATCAGTTATCTTAATTCTACCACTGAATTTTTACTTTTATTTACCAAGTACACTCAGAAAGGGTCAATTACCTCGATGTGACACTAAATAAGTGTGATACTGGTTTCCAATCTTGCATTTATAGAAAACCTACATTTTCAAACAGTTATATTCATTTTTTGAGTTCACATCCTAGGTACAAGAAGAAGGGTATTGTCAAGGGCCAGTTTGTCCGGGCATTACGTATGACCTCTGAAGAATCACAATATCAAACTGAATGTGTTAAGCTTACAGCTATGTTTAAAGAAAGGAGTTACCCGGATGACTTCATATCCAGTGTAAAACATGAAGTACAGGATGGTAGGCTGACCAAATTTCGACCCATTCTGGGTATTGGCAAATTGGAGGTATTTAAACATGATGGCAGAGTAGGTGACTCCCCTTCTGGGTTCAACAAGGCTTTTATTATGGAATATAGTGCAAATGCGGGCTATATTAGGAACATTGTTGAGCGTGAATGGGATTCCCTTCAGGACATCACAGATTTGAGTAATTTAAAAGGTAAAACAGTCAAAACAGTATATAGAAGGGGTAATAATATTAAAAACATACTTGAACATGAGCCCAGGATAAATATGTATTCTAATTTACGTAAGGGTACATATAGGTGTGGTTCGTGCTCCCAGTGTAAATATATTTCGCACACCAATAAAGTCTTCCTCCCCTCTAGAAATAGATTGATCAGGGCTACTACATTCTCCAATTGTAATACCACAGGGGTCATCTATCTGGTTATTTGTCAATCATGTCAAGCATTTTATGTTGGCAAAACCGAGAGACCCCTCAAACAGAGAATATATGAACACCATTACGAAATGGAAAAACAGAATTCCAACAATGCCCTATATAGACACTCCTTGGTCTGTCCTGGGGCAATTTTTGTATTTTTTGTTATTGAGTCTTTGACCCGTGACAACAGGGGAGGCCCTTGGGAAACACAGTTAGAACATAGGGAAACATTTTGGCAGATTCTGCTTGAAGCCAACAAGAATCCTGGTTTAAATTATACTATATCCATAGCACCATATCTTAAATTAAAGGCAGGGAAATTATAACTATTTTTGGTGCACTATTCTCACTTCCAGTTAATATATGATCCTATGATGGTTTATACTGCTTATTGTATAATTTATTGAGGTTACATATTATATTTTTTGTTTTAATTCATGTAATGTTTTTATGCATATTTTAATAGTGGAAGCATATTTTGTTTTTATACATATGTTTTTAAATTTTAATTGGTTAATTGTTTAACTGATGTGGATGATTGTATTTAAGTTGTTCTTGGATCAACCATTGAGTATCTGATGAAGTCAAGGTGTGTTTGACGAAAATGTTGTACTTGTACTTACTGGCGTTAATAAAGAGAGTGGTTGAGGTCTTCCTGGACTGAGATATTTTTTGGTTTTTTGGTTTATTTTATCAGCAGAGTCTCCTTTTGGGTTTTTCTGGTTTTCCATACCCTTCTTAACCTCACTTCCTGAATAACCCCTGATAACCGAATTTTTATATAAATTCATCAGACTATCCCTAAACTCCCTTTCAGCTACAGAGAGTCTGGACAGCCGCATCGACTGTCCTTTAATCACATTACAAAAGATATGACCAGGGTGCATACTCGTTCTGTGTATGAATGACACCCTGTGACATTGTTTCCTAAATAACCTAGTTGTAAAAATGCTATCATATTGTCTTATAACCTGCACATCCAAGAAATCAATAGTATGTAGTGAAAATGTCATGGAGAACTTAAGGAAGGAGGTTGTATTCTGCAAATAGCCCAAAAATCATGCAATGCATTAAAGGGAACCTTTCCAAATCAAAAATATGTCATCAACAAAATGACGATAAAAATCCACATTTATTTTATTTCTTCTGAAGTGTTCGCTCAGTGTTTTGATCCTTAGCTGTATTTCATAGGTGATTATACTTCCTTTGGTTAATGGATGGATTGATAAATACATTTGAAAATATACTAATTAGTGAAAAATCAACCAGAAGGCAATAGATACACAACACTTTCCTCTGCTCAGTTTGTTTATCCCACCACATGCTAGAAAGTGATTTCAGTTTTGTTATTTCTTCTACCTTTTGAAATAAAGCCATCTGGGTTTTTGAAATAAAATCATCTGGAAAGTTGAAAACTAAGTTTCAGGCTCACTTATGTTATTTATGGAGCAAAATAAGTTTAAGAGACTGCACATTTACATATAAAATATATACCTAGCTCTGTCCTGTCTCACATCCCAGTTGAAAAAAAGTTGCGTCATATAAAATGCGGTTTGGAAGGACTATGATAGATAGATAGTGGTGGTATTTGCTCTACAGCAAAACAGCTGCAACTGCATTACATGATAAACCCCTTTGCTGGCCTTTAGTGATGTCATCAACTTTGCCTTAGGTGTACAGCAACTCCAGGCTTGCTGCAAACGTTCAAACTAGCTTTCTAATAATTCAAAATAGAGAATGTGGCAAAAGATAGACAATACATGTTGTACAGTTGTCAATTAAGGAAGTAGTTTATCCAAGAAGTTAAAGGGAACTTAGAAAATACTGTTTTAATACATGTTTTTGCATTTAAATAAACATACCTAAACTGTATAGTACTTCTCTTAGCTCTCTCATACTGTTTTGCACCGCTTTTACAATGTGTACACTTTGTAGGAATGCATAGAAATGATGCCTTCTTTTAGCAATATAGCTGTTTTCATATAATTTCAAAATATATTAAATTATGAAAATTTAATATGCCATATTGAGAAACTGTCAAGTTCAGTTATTTCAAAAATGTGTTCTTTACAACTTCATCCATTTTTTTAATATGTGAAAATGTGTCATGTACATACATGAACAGAAAGTTTATGCCCTATCTTTTTTCACACTGCTGCTGTAGGATACTGGAGTTTGATCCACATCTCAGGCTGCTATACCCCCCTGTCCCAAATAAATGTTGGACATCTCACTGGCTCAATCACTTGTATCAGTACCAGACAGCTAGGTCGGCCATTTTCGTTTCTGCCACAACATGCAAATGTTTCACATAAGGCCTCTGCTTCTAGCCTCGCAACAGATTCCCATATGGTCTGCCTACTCAGCCTTTTTTTCTTTTTTGGCATGAGTTTATTCTTTTGTAAGATTAAATGCTTAGGTCAACCACCATTGACTTCAGACCCCCCCCCATGCAAAGAGATTCTTATTGTCTCATTCTCTCCACATCTACCTAAACTGTGGAGTACCTCAGCATGACCCTTTGTTGAGTGAATCCTCACTTTTTATTGAAGAAAGCCTCATAGCTACTGGATTACATACCACTCATTATCCAGAGATAGGGGTGGGAACAATCATACTGCTTCCATTTGCTGTAATAGTTGACTTACTGACTCTATATCCCCTCCCCAGACATCCTAGGTAATGTTTTCAGGTGGGCATGCAGGGTGGTGTTGTAAGTGAACTGCTTCCACCTCCATGGTGACTTGCTCCTCAGTACTATTCCAGTTCATTCTAACCATCCTTTGTACATTGTTATTTATTTATTTATTTTTATTTATTTAACATTTTTTACTGGGAAAGTCTGACTTGAAATGAAGCCAATATTCAGTGGAGGCCTGGGAAGAAATGTTCCAGACGCATGTCTTTGAAATGTGGGAGAAAACCGGAGCACCCAGAGGAAACTCACACGAATGCAGAGAGGACATGCAGACTCCACACAGAAGGAACTCCAGCCGAGAATCGAACTGGAGAATCTCTTGCTGTGAGGTGACAATGCTACCACTGCACCGCTGCACCGTCCTAAATGTTATGTCAGCCTCTGCTAGCTGCTGACTTTGAGGATACCTCCAGCATGATGTCTTATCTACTGCTGTAACTGAGACAAGCAGAACTGGACCCATCACTCCTCTTCCTCCCAGTATCACCTCTTCTAGAGCCAAAACACTAATCAAACCCAGAGCAGCTGTCAGTCTCCCTATGTCATGGAACTGAATTTGCCTGTATATTTATGGCTGTTGCACAAAAATGACTTAAACTACAGTAGTTGGATTTCTAGTGTATCATTCATGTTAGACAGCAACATCACAGGTAGCCTCCCACCTGGCAGTCAGGTCTCTAGACTCGTGAGTCTTCAGCATCCTAACCTAGTGCCAGTGATGCATGAACTTGTTATAGTCAATAGGTACCTTTGCCAGATGATGAGGTGTTCTGCTGTTTGTAGGCTCCTCTAACTTGTGGTGCCATAAAATACTATGCTTTCTTCCAGAGCTACTGTTCTATTCTGCCAATACAATGCTTTTGTTTTGTTCCTGAGACTGTGCAGTACATCACTAAGCTCTCAGGGTACATCCAAACATGTCTGACAGTAAATCATTATAGTTTTATAGACAGGGGAAATAGTTTTAATCCATTAAAGAGGCCATGAAAAAAGAATGGTGCATAGCATAGTGGTATCCATGAAATACTTGTTGTAGGTGGAGGCAATGTTAATATCGGTTTCACTGCAGGAAGGACTGGGACTGTTTTTTACCCTGCCTTAAGAAGTTTGTTAATATTTGTCCAGTATTATGTGGGATTATTTGGATGCTGGTGAAGGTTCTAATTAAAAAACAAAATGCTTTTCCTAGTGGTATATTTGGCCTGTTTCAATATGTATTATAAGTTTGTCTCGATTGTATTGTTTGAGAGCTTTTCAATTGTCTCTAAGCATTGTCACTGACTGACATTAGTTCCTTAATCTGTCAGCATCCAAAAGGCAGTAATGGATTTAACTTTTTTCTTATGCACGGGTGTAGTAGAGTTGAGGAATGTTTGACAGCATCACCTAGAGGTAGTTATTTCAGAGGGTGCCATTAGCATTGTTTTAGTAACTCAATAAAAGTGTCCTTATAGAAATATCTTTTGGATTGCACCCACTTAAAAATCATATTTTTGTTGTTTTTTTGCTGGCCCCAAATAACAAAAGTTGGGTGATGGTAACTGAAGGAGTTTGGTGAAGTACCTGATATGAGAAAGTGAGTTGTTAGTATCCAGTCAATAATGCTTCCCTTGCAACTCCTTTTGTCTATTCTGGTATAGTGTCAATTATTTGTGTGAAACCAAAGAGTTTAATGTTTGGCGAAGAGTGTACATTACTGTTGTTATTGGCTGAATCTATATCACCCAATAGTGAGCATTGTGTACAGTATTAATAGAGCTCCAGGACAAACTCTATTCAATAATGGGAAAATTCTTATTGTCTGGGTGTGGTGGGATATAAGTAATTGCTTTGACTATGAACATTCCACACTGAGTGAGCATCTAGTATGGTATTTAACACCCCGAGTACTAGTTTCCCTAGACAAATGTGTACGTGCACTCTAAGCATCAGATATTAGTAATAGTACTTATTGTAGTTAATACGATAAATAGTTTCTAATGGTATCTGGCATTTTAGTACAATTCAGACTTGGCTTTCTTATGTTTTATGTATTTTTATTTATTTATCCTTTGTTGACCAGATTAGTCCTACTAGGCTAGTAACCTCATTTCAGGGGAGGCCTGAGGTGGGGTCTTATACTGTTAGTTCATATTTGGCCAGGGCAATAGGAAACATCCCCTTCTCTTTTCAATAGGTGTTGTGGGATCTTTTACATGTACATGAGTTACCACCAACCCAGGCAGATGGGGTCTTGGTTTAACATCTACTATATAAAGGATGACACATGCAGCCCCCCTCCACCCCCATGCTGCACTGCAGTAGCAGCAATCCACCTATCTAATGCAGAAAGTACACCCACATAATTTTGCTCCAAAGGTAAGTGTGCTACCTGTTGCACCAGTGATACTGGTATTTTTTTATAAAATATACACGATATGCATGCTACATAGTAGAACATTTTCATTATTTTGGAACACCAGCAGCTCCCAGGGAACTTTATGACTTCTGAGGCATGCTGATTCATGATATCCAAACCTGGCTGAAGATATGAAAAGGAAAGGTTTGTGGTTTGCCACTGGTGTTGCCTGCAGCCTTTAGAAATGGGTCAGTTTTTGCTTCATTGCCTCCTTCTACTTTATATACTGTGATTTATTTTCTTTACACTGTGTATTACTCGTATTCTGATTTGAATGGTATACTTAAACTAGGAAAAAGACCACAGCTGTGTCTGTTGTGAGACACACAGAAATTAAGCCTTTGCCCACCATCCCATCGTGGTGCTGCTGTGTTTTTAAATTCAACTGTCTTTCTAGTTGTCTGTACCTTGTGTTAATTTGACCACATATCTCCTTCCCTCTTCTCTTTCATTGGCTATTGTGAGTAAGCACAACATTTTGCAAAATCACTCCCTTGCAGCTATTTACATGTATTGGTCATCCCACTGTATTTCATAGAACCAGAATACAAAGTGCTCACCCCTTCCAATCTGTTTTGCTCTTTTAAAATTAGTGGCTCTCCACTTAGATAGGAAAAACTTAAGTTACCCCCTTTCATATCTAACTGCTTAGTGCACAATGCATCTCTTAGGATATTAACCCATTTTTCCATCTTAACTTTAAAATCTGCGACATCTACTACAAGACCACCAATTATTGGAGAGCCGATATTGTGCCTCTCAATAGTCTTCTTGGGATTAGTGCTTCTGTTTACTTCCTGGTGAGAGAAGAAACACAGGAACATTACTTCCTGGTGACTGCTGATCACTGGAAAGCCTAATAACTGCTTCATAGGTGGCAGCTTGGAATGTGTGCTTATATGTTGCTCCTGGTGAGAGAAGGAGCACAGTACATTGATTCCTGACTGTTTCTGGTTGGGCAGTGAGTGTCTGTGTTTGACCTTCCTGATTGGTCTGGTTGCTATTCAAGGCATCTACCAGAAAAAAGGCTACAACAAGCCAACAGACCCTTGAATCATCTTGGTCAAGACTGTGGATCACCAAACTGCTTCTCATCTTGTGATTGCTGCTATTATTTTGCTTCTGGTAAAAGAAGAAGCAAAGGAGCGTTGTATTTCAGCAGGGTGAAGCTGTAGTAATAACAACCCTAGTAGTAGCCAGGCAGTAGCCATTCAGGGGATTCCCCTCTTTTCATCATTCTTGACAAGGTAAGTCTTTATTTTCAGTAAGTACTGCTTGATTTGCTGCTGTCTAATCTAACTTCAAAATATCTGTCTAAATACTTCATCCATAAATCATCGGGGTCTACTTATTAGTTTCCCCTCAAGTGCTTGGCAGTGCTATGTACAGATGCAGACACCTTATGTTGACATTTTTTCTGTAAATGCACCATTGAAATTTCACCAATACCTAATAGCACACAAGACAACTAGTTTGCAATGACAAGCACTGCCCCGAGATTTGCAAACTGCATACTCCTGACATTACTTTGTATTCTGGTCTTGATATGAACTTTCCCACTATCTCCTTTACCAGCTTGGTGGATATGGGCATAGTGGGGCAATGTAGAAATTGTCTCACGTTTACTGACAACCAGTTCATTCTCAAACAAACCGATAAGGTATGTGGAGATGTGTTTATACAATGTCACTGGAGGCAAAGCTCTCCCAGAAAACACTCCTAATTTCAATAAGTTTGTCAGTAGTACACATGCTGCACCCGTCACATGCGCACACACACACGCACACACACACACACACACACACACACACACACACACACACACACACACACACACACACACACACACACACACACACACTACAAAACAGAGACCTAGACCCACATATGCTGAGGCAGTTAAAGGTAACCTTCCTAAACTACTAAGACCTCCTAGATGGAGTACACATAACAAACACCCTCAACAACCCCTAATGCACTGTTTCAAAACAACACATACATCAACACATTTGGCCACATCTCATTGAGCCTCTGTTTTTTAGCCCATAAGGCAAGGCACCACACAACTCCACATTCCAGTCATTGGAGACGCCATTGTGAGACACACTGATGCTTCTCCTACCAGACTAAGGATAAAGTCATGGTTAGTTGCTTATCAGGGGCCATGATCAACCACATTACGCATGTACTCAGGTCACTGTACGACAAGTACCATTATAACTCAGTCATAGTACATGTGGGTGTAAATGACTTGAGATGTACCTCCCTAGACTATATGAAGAGAGACATCATGGAGCTCTCAGAATATGTGTCTCAGGCTGGTATGAGCCTAGCATTGAGCAGCATTTTACCTTCTCAGAGGATGATGCCACATTATGAACAAAAGATGACTGACTTTAATAATTGGCTTAGTTTCTGGTGTCATTGTAAGGGGGTACTATATTTGTCAGCATGGAAGAAGATGGCCAACAAACCACACTGCTTTGCCAGGGATGATCTGCACCTCTCCTCTCTAGGCTTTTAAATATTAGCTAAAACATTGTCCTCCCCCATTAGTGTATTTTTTAGGCAATGCCAAACTGAAAGTACTTCCAACATAGCAAATAAAAACCAAGGAAATCTAAAAGTGTTACTGCTCAATACTAGGAGTCTAAACAAAAAAAAACCTCCACTTCCTAGAAGCTCTCTTCCCCTAGAGTATGGGGGGCATCTGTGCAGTCACTGAGACATGGTTTAAAGCCATGGAGAGCACACAGACTGAGCAAGGTTATAATGCCTACCACACATTTAGACCAACTACTACACAGACTAAAGATAAAGGTGTTTCAAATTTCTTCAAAAATAATTACAACTCATGGCAGGTCAAACAGGACGAAGCACTTGAGCTTCTCCATATTCAGATAGTCATAGGCAACATTCAACACTCTTTTCTTGCAAGCTATAGGTCCCCATCTATGACCTAAGACACCCATAACATGTATTTAAACTTAGTGGAAAAACTCACCTTCCAACCCAATACCATATTCATGGGTGACTGTAATTACACCACTATTAATTGGAAATCATATATGACACCAAACCTGGTCAGTCACGGTAGTGCAGTGGTTCAATCCTTGGCTGGGGTGCCTTTTGTGCAGAGTCTGCATGTCCTCCCTGTGGTCACGTGGGTTTCATCTGGGTGCTCCGGTTTCCTCCCACATCCCAAAGACATGCTGTAGGTGGATTGGACACTCTAAATTGTCCTTAAACATGAGTGCGTACATGTGTGTGCCTTCTGTGGAAGGTTGAGCGCTGGGCTGGCAACTCGACTCCGTAAAACTCCACTGCCAATCATGAGTGGACAGGTGATCTGCTGTGGTGACCCCTAACCAGGAAAAGCCAAAAGAAGAAGATATGACACCAAACCTACAGGCACAGAGATTCCTGGATTTTGTAATAAACTCCCTGGACTATATTGTCAATACACCAACCAGGAGTACAGGCATTCAGGATCTGGTCCTCACTCATTTGCGAGAGTGCTGCACACGCCCTAATCTATTATCTTTTCTGGTAAGGTCAGACCACAAAATGGTCTCCTTTGAAGTAAAAATAAAAACTTGTACTCCAGCTAACCCTGGAATATTTTGGAACTACTCTAAGCCTCACTTCCTACTATTAAGTGATAACCTGGTAAAATTTCACAACCTCATAAATCCTGAGAACACTGCTGGATACATGGAACTGTTCACAGAAACTCTATACAATCAAGTTATTAGCTGCATAGAAGCAGCTGTACCTACCAGGAAGAAGTACAGACCTAACTCAAAAAACAAGCCACCCTGGTAGAATCTCAACATCAATAGGCTGTATAACAGAAGGAAGACAATCATGGTTAAAATTAGGAGGTGCAGCATCCAGCAGGATGGAAGCACTCTGATCAAACAAAACAAACAACTCAGAGGACAAATAAAGACTACCAAAGCCAAATTTGAGGTAAATTTGGCCTTGTAGGTCAAGCACAACCATAAGGCATTCCTTAACTATGTTCACAACCTCAAAGGCAGTAAACAATTATGTGCAGAGCTCATTGTTTATGGAGCCACCTATAGTGAGCCAGAAGATATAGTAAACCTAATGCCAACAAGTTCAGCTCCAACTGTACCCCCCCCCACAACCTTCCCTTAGGAAATACCATCAAATATAAATTACCCAGTATCAGTAGGGAACAGGTCCTCAGTGCTCTCTCTCTCTAAAAACAAGAACACCACATCAGTGGGCCCAGACAACATCCCAGAGTGCCTTATAAATAGCATAAAACATGACCTATCAGGACCTCTGGAAACACTATTTAACTGTAGCCTCCAAACAGGCTTTCTGCTTCATGAATGGAGAATAGCAACAGTCATCCTTCTGCACAAAGGTTGACTATTTACAGACTTTGGAAACTACAGACCCATAAGTCTCACTAGTGTCATATGCAAAACCATGGAAAGAATTATTATGGAAATGATCAATAATGACATAGAAAACCTCCAGACACTGGACCTAACTCGATTTGATTTTGTTGAGGGCAGGTCATGCCCACCCAGCCTAGTGGACTTCTTTGAAAAGATCACCAAAGCACTGGATAAGGGCAAAATGGTTCAGACTACCTACCTTGACCTGGCCAAGGCATTTGACACAATACCCGACTCAGGCATTGTTGACAAACTCAAGAGGTTAGGTACAAACTCTTATGTCACCTGGTGGATAGCCAGCTGGCCCACAGACAGGACTCAGGAAGTTAGAATTGGGGAGTCCACCTCTACAAAGAGGCCAGTCACAACCAGAGTCCCTCAGGGATCAGTCCTAGGACTGATACTTTTTGGCACTTACTTCTCTGAAGTCAAGGCCAATGTCAATGGCCTCTAGCTGACTAAATTTGCAGATGATTGAAAATTAGAAGCTGTCATTGAATCCCCCACTAACACAAATGGTCTCCAAGAAGGGCTGACACAGACAAACAACTGGTGCCACAGCCATGGACTAAAACTATATGCCAAGAAATGCATAATAGTATCCTTTGGGAAGTCACCCACCCCAATAACTATCTTATTGACAATACACATCTGGGAGATGTCCCAGAAGTCAGGAACTTAGGGACACACATAGACAGTAATCTAGCCTTTGACAATCATGTGTCTACAGCAGTGAAGAAATCATTCTATGTTTTAAACAAAGGTATGGCATTCCGATCCAAGGAAGTCATTGTTCCACTGTATTTGGCATTCATCAGACCTATCATTGAATGCAATGCCCCCTTTGGTATGTACCTAACCAAGCATATTCAACAATTGGAATGTCCACAGAGGTTCCTCACTAAAAGAATACAGGGCAGACAGCTTCAAGCACTTATCCCTGTATTCTGTCTCCTACAGACTTCCTGTTCCCCATCTAATTGTCCAAGTTACATTTGAATTGTGTTAGGGAGGAACTTTGCTTCACATGGATGGGGAGCCTGTTCCAGAGAAGGGGTAGTGAAAGGGATACATACCTGTCTATCCAGCAGGTCCTATTTATATCACAGCCAAGATTTAGGTCTTTAGAATGGGTAATTTTGGTGTGTTTTGTTTTGCAGATACCTCAAACAATTTGTATTTGTTGCTGGATAGATGTTGCTTAACTTGGTGGGTGTATAGAAACTATTTTGCATACAAGTCATTGTCAGACCCCACTCTGATGGACCGCCTGCATATCTGCAAAACAAACGGCACTATAATCACCCATTCTAAACACTTAAACCTTGCCTGTGATATAGATAGGACCAGATGGACAGACAGGTATGTATCGCCTAGACTACTCCTTCTCTGAAACAGGTTCCCCATCTATGTGAAGCAGAGTTCCTCCTTAACCTAATTCATACGTAATTTGGACCATTGCATGTGGAACAGAAAATTCATCCCTGGTTTGTTACCTATATCTCTAATGGACACATGCAGTCTGTAAATAAGTCATCTCCCAAGCCCCCGCTTACACTTATCAAGGGTACCAGAACTTGTCAGAGATTTGGTATGCATGGCTAGGCTTAAAATGCCCTTGTAGTCATTAGCCTAATAAACACTTATGAACCCTATATAAAATATTTACCTAATGAATCACATACAAAAGTATACTTTTTTGTTTTAAAGGAGTTTAATCTAGCAGCAATTCTGCTTTTTTTTGAGTTTCCTATATTTTACTCTCTGGAACTGACTGTATTTACACTGATTTGTTTCTTAAATATCAGTCATTTGGCTATGATCCCAGCATATGTGAGAGATTGTCTAACCAGTTGCCTGATCAGACAGTACCTGATGATTGTCACTTACCCGGACATACAGCATGGTACTTTCTTGTAAGAGACACCTTCAAATGCAGCTGCCATCCATTCAATTTTCTATCATGAGCTCAACATCCCATCACAACTAGTGACCATTGAGTGATAAAATGCAACTGTCCTAAGAGCACATAGATTGTAGGTATTGTGTAACTCATGCTATATAGACAGAGTGATAGACAGACAGACACATATCTCATGCACAGACACACACACACACGCACACACATACACACACACACACACACACACACACACACACACACACACACACACACACACAGTGATGCAGACACTGCACTGCTTCCTTAGTTTGACAATATGATTAGCTACACCCTGCCCATATTCTCCCTCTATAATGTTTTGGTGCAGCACAGTCACGTATACACTTGTGCATTTTGTGCACTGATCTACATGGACCTTGTGTAGTATGGGCATCTATGAATCAATGCACTTTGCAAGAATTTTTGCAGAGCAATGCACCAGGATGAATAAGAGCCTAATTAACACAGGCCACTCCCAATGCAAACTGCATTTACACATGGCTTTAAAAACCTTAATCATCCAATAGAACACGGATTTGCTGCTGAGTATGGGGCAATTATTAGTTGGTATCCCTTATGAATTACACAAAGCCACTTGCTCCATTTGTACTGCCTATAAATAATATAATAAGCTGTCTATATATTCTACCTGAAAGTACACAATTCCTCACTCAAATAAAATGATATCTATGGGATGGCATACTGAGGAATTATGCAAACAAATAAGGAAAAGATACAAAGCACACAGACCATGTAGAAGACCAGAGAAAATTTATATAAAATCAAAAGAAAAATATCATTAGCACAAAAACAGAATGTATGGAAGGCAAACAATAAGAAAAAAGAAAAAGGGATGGATTCATTAAAAGCTACATGAATGTAGTGATTGTGTTGGTGGCAAATGGTGTGCTATTTGGTATTCATTAAGTGACTCTACATGATGTGTGGTGCTGCCAAACAAAGGGAAAAGGCAGAATATGATAACGAACACATAAAGAGCCAAAGTACATGCTAATTAACCAATACCAAATACTGGAGCTATTCAGGATGCTATAAAAAAAGGCTTTTGCCCTGTTCACTATTTAGAATACAGCATGATTACATTTACAAAAATAAGCATGTAGGAGTTGCTGGTGCTATTATTATGCTGTATGTGCAATAGGCTTTGAATTAGGATATTGCTACTGCTGCCAGACCTCAGGCAGGAAAAGGGGTGTTTAAACCCCATTTGACATATCATAGGCTGCATGACACAGAAACTGGGGAGTGATACAGGGTGGAGAGGGGAACACTGGAGGAAATATGCAACTTCTGCAACCCCCACCTCAGACACCAGGGAAATCATGCAGAACCCATACCAGTGGAAACAAAGGTATGTTTAGCATTAGATATACTAGCAACTGGTACATTCCAGTGACCCACAGGGGATATATAAGGGGTGTCACAGGCATCAGCCTCTAGAATATTGCATGAGTTTTTAAATGCAATGCTACTACATGCAAAGGAGTATATATGTTTCCCATCAACCCCACAGGATAAAGTAAGAACCATAAAGGAATTCTATGCAGTAACATACTTCCCTGAAGTGCTGGAAGCCATAAACTACACATACACATATAAATATAAGCTCCACCTGGGAAACAGGGAAGGAAGTACATCAACAGAAAAAATTTCCACTCTATAAATGGTCAGGTTGTCTGTAATTCCCAAGGGATCATCTACAATGTCTGTGCAGGTAACCCAGGCAGTTTCCACAACGTACACATATTGCATGCTTGTGAGCTATGCACCACATTTGCTAGGGGTGACATTCCTCAAGGTCAGCTAGTGGGGGATGCAGGTTATGCACTGTAGCCCTGACTCATAACACCAGTGAGAAAGTCCACAAAACCCCACTGAGCAAGGATACAATGATGCTCACACTCAAACTAGAAATATTATAGAACTTGTGTTTGGATTGATGAAATCAAGGTTATGTTGTTCAGACACATTAGGAGGTGCCCTGCAGTACAACCCAGGCACATCTGCAAAAATACTTATAGTCTATGCCATGTTACACAATATAATACTCAGGAAACAACTTCAGCAAGAACAGCAAGGGGCTAGATGGTTCAGAGACCACAGACAGGACCAGCAGCAGAAGCAGGTACAGATGAGAAGTCTCAGGTAGAACCACCAGCTGCAGATGGTGCTGGCAGATGGAGGCATGCACAGTATTCTCTGGTTCTTGCTAACAGGCAAAAGATAGCAAACATATACTCACTACCAAGCTCAAAGCATAAGATCCCACCCACATACAAAAAGGAAAATCAATACCTTTCAAAGAACACAACCTTTGCTTAATCATGTAATGGCTGTGTTCTGACCCCTGTGGAACATGACAAGGATGTTAAATGGACAGAAGAAGTTAAAGAAAGAATAAGAAGTTCAAATGTACTGGATATGAAATGGGATGAAGTGGCAGCCAGAGAGACTGAAACAAAGTTAAGAAAAGCTCATAATTGGAAACCCCCAGCCCAACATGTGGTACTTAACGTCTGACTAAACGTATTAACATATTTGCATGAAGATTTAGCCACAAGTAAGAACTATTTATATGCGCAAATCAAGATCACAAGACAACAGGATGGCCAGTATTCCAGAGCACTGATAGACTTTATTAAAATGACAAACAAACGCATAAAATCTCCAGCACCTCGCCTGTCAATGCCCACCCCAAACAGACACCAACCTGGTTAACAATAGGAAAAACAATACTCTACTTAACTCATTACATCCAAGTGACACCTCCAGGTGCATCTGCAGTTAACTCCAACTGACGCCTGTAGGTGTCAAATATTGCTTATTCATATTTGCATCAATAATTCCAAAACCATGCTATGTACAAGGTTTTAAAAGATTTCATCTTAAAGCTTACATAATGGCAAACTCAACTGCATTAATATTTTACCTCTGTCTAGCGCAAGTAAATAGATATTAACTGTTTTTATGATACTGATAGGGTTGCCAGCTTTCTTTGTGGCTAAAACCGGATTAAGGTCACGCCCCTCACATCACCATAACTCCACCCATTCCCACCCCCTGTCCCATCCATGATCCACCCATTTTGTGACATCACCATTGCATCAGCTGATGGGAACGCCCTCTTTTTCTGTTCCGGATGCCTGCTTTCAGCCAATTTCTCCCCAGTTGCCATAAATACTGTTCAAAACTCTTACTGTGCATACTGTCTTCTGCTTTACTACAGTGATTACAGATATTTGGATTTAATTTAAAACATTTATTTCAAATTTTATAGCACAAACCACTGATACAATTACATAAGAAAATAAGTTTAGCTGAATCCCAACAACATGAATGACACCATTCTGGATAGTACACAGACAGCATTGATGGAATCATTTCTTTCAGATGACAGTAACTACTTCTATAAGGAAGCTAAGACTCAATTTTGTAATACCTCCTTTTGTTTGTACCGTTGCAAAGACTACTTCAACAGTTTGCAGTTTTAAGACTGTCTGCTTTCTTCCAACAACTGTATTGATTTCTAAAGTATGTCTACTAATTTAGGCTCAGAAGGAAACAAGGTCAAGCTCAGCATTTTTTGCATTCCAATCAACAGAAGTTATTAACAACTTCTGTAAGTATGTCAAACAGACCTGCGGTATTTCAAAGAATGTTAAAGCAGATATTTGAAAACACAAGCATTAGCACAGTAAAACGTTCTCAACTTAGTTGACAAGTGGAGAACAATCACTATGTCAAGTGCAGTAATTTATTTATTTCATATTATTCAGGTGCTTGATAAATGTACCATTTGGTGCCAAATAGTCCAAGATAAATAAAATTGGCCAAGTAGTATTTAAAAGAAGAAATTAACTTGGGTGGGAATAAGCTAGATACGGTGGTTATTTTTATAACACAAGTATTACAACCAACTTGAAGTATAAATTGTTAATTTTAATGTTACTGTTATATTATTGCCATGGTAGTATTTTAAAACACCAAATTAAGATTCTTAAGGCACAAAAAATGAAAAAAAAGTTAGCTATGGTAACACTATATTACTAAAAAGACACATCATGCTCTTCTAAATACAAGAATACATGACTGAACTGCATGTTGTTTAAAATGCTGAACACTAAGGGTGACGCTTTCCTATGGTTACAGCACATTCAAATGTATGAACAGCTCCCCAAAAAGTCCTGGTATGTGCTTCAGATACTGACTTCGTCTGAAGTGCAGACTTGTGATAAGCAAGTACAATAAGGGTTCAGTCATTAAACAATGGCAAGCAACTGAATTATTGTCAAACATACACGCAATAAAAAATCGTGTTAGTGATTACTTCAAGCAAGCAACTCAAAACTTTAAGTCAAGATGTGGAAGCAACTTGGTTTCTTCCGATTCTACATGCATTAATGATGTAGAATCATGTCATTTAAAACTAGATCAAAGGCCAGATCAATATAATGCCATATTTAAAATGACAAATTGCCGGGATTTAAGAAAACAACCAAGCCCTGAAATACAGGCTGCTCCCTAACACGTGAAGTGTTTTAGTAGACCAGTAACTTAAATAAAGCATTTAAAACAAAAGACACGGAAATCAGTAAACACATGCCAATATAAATACGCCCTCTGCAACTGCGCCCTTCTTAACTTCTTATATAATTAGCTTTTTATTAAATCACAAACAGAAACTAGAAGCTCGGGGAATCATATGATTGGTTCGATCACGTGTTTACACTCCGGAGTCACAGCAAAAGATAATGGGATCCCTACCTGTATTACAATGAGAGATGCAGTAAATGATTTAAAAAGGATGGTTGTATCCTCTATTTTTTTTTCTTTCGTCGCATACAAATTTGAAGGATGCTTACTTGGGTACATTACACACTTTTTTTCAAGACACGATTTTCCAGCAAATAATACAGCTACATACATTAGCCATTTTTCCATACACACTAAATTGCTGCAAACAGTGTGCGTCTAAAGTCGCTACATACTGGCTTTTATCACAGTTAGCTTTACAAAAAATAAGCTGTTAGTCTAAAAAAATAGTTTTACCTTTATGGAGAAAGCAAGAGCCATTAATCCCAGGCAGAAGATGTTCATGTAGACAGTACTGAATGGACCAAATCAAATCTGGTACCTCACGGATACACATCAGCGTTGTTGTGGACATGAATGATAACAAATCTGCCTCCTTGAGCTCAGTTCCGATTTCCGACAGGCTGGCAGCCCTGAGGGACATGATGTCATCATCGCGCATGTGATGACATCAGCGTCAGTGCCGCAAAATTAAAAAATTTAAAGACAAAACCAAAAACCCAGACTTCACATGTCCGGTTTTGAATGGAATTTGTAACCGGACAATTTGTTAGAAAACCGGACAGTCCGGTCAAAAAACGGACAGCTGGCAACCCTAGATACTGATTTATATAAATATAATTTTCACATTTTTCTAAATATCTCAACAACCAACTAACACAGACAGAACTCCTTAGCCTCATATGAAAGCTCTCAGCTAGATGAATAAAATGTTGCTGACAGTATGTGTGCTGGTTGAGGAGTTGCTGGGATATTGTAAGCTGTTAACAAAATTTTACAAATGTAATAGTTAGTGTTTACTGTGACTTATAAAATTTGGTTTAAGACCTAGAACCTAAAGCATACTACCACTATAAAATGGTTTGTGCTGAAGAGCTTGCCATTTATACTTTTTTTTCATAACCACTATGGTTCCAGAGATAAGAACATTTGTTTGAAATTTGAGGACATAATGTGATTCTGTCAAAAGGCTGAGGCTCTGCCCATTGGAAGTTACAGTGCAGACTTCTTGAGCTCCATTGGAGTGAATGAGAGAACCTGCAAGCCATCCTAAAAACTATAGACCAATAACTTGCCTTCTAACAACATATGAACTATATGCTGGAATTCATGCCAACAGAGTTTATAGTCATTTAAAAGAAAACTCAATCACGGCAATAGAACAAAAGGGTAACAAAATAAAGTCATTGAACAAAGGATCATTTGTTGTTAAAGTCATATTGGAAAACTGTAAAAAGTGGAAGCATCTAAGTATGGCATGGATTGACTACAAAAAAATTGAAAGTATCCCATATTCATTTATAAAAGGGTACTTAAAAATGTATAAAACATACCCTACACTGATTGATTACATTACAGCAACAATGAAAAAGTGGCAAACCACTTTGCAGTTAAGCCATGATAAAGGACAAATTATTATTCCAGGGATAAAAATCAAAGGGGGGTATTCCAGGGTGACTGTTTGTCATCTGTGCTCTTTTGTCTTGCCCTTAACCCAGTAAGCTGTCTACTTAAAAGATAAAGTTGTGGCAACAACTTGTCTCTCAGAAAACAACAAAGTGTAAAGACTTCTTGTAATGTCCCCACTCTGGGCCAGTAATAAAGAGCCTGAATCCTCACCACTGGCACTGGAGGGGGCGTTCACTTGGAATACAACTGGATACACTCAGTATTTCCAGATGCAGACCTCTCTGCATCAAGCAAATCTCCCTTAAGAGCACACAGGGAATACAGTTAGCCCTGGGTCTTGATTTCTTTATACCTGTCTCCCTCCAGGGCCCAAATAAGGTTCTCCACTAGCACAGCTATAGGTTTAAATCCTTAGGTGACTGTCCAAGCCAAGTCTTCCAGCACCCTCTCTGTGAAACCAGTGCTTTGAGTCGCTGCTCCAAGTAGCTGACATGCACACCCTGTGAGATTTGATTTTCACACACACACACAGACACACACACACACACACACACACACACACACACACACACACACACACACACACACCCCTGGGAAAGGCTGGCAGAGATTTACTAGCTGTGCCCCCTTCTGCCCAGATGACAAGGTAGTTATCACTGCCACCAGATACTTCAAAGCCAGCTACCTAAGGGTCTTCCAAGGGTAGCCAGTTATACTGTGTGAAATTAATATTAATACAAATGTTAATGCTGACCACACTGCCAGGCTTCAGGAGTGGCCACAGTGTCACCAATAGATATAAGTACTCTCAAAGGTTAAAATATTTTCTAAAGGACAAGCCACAATGAAAAGTTTAAATATATTTAATAATAAATAATAAAAGATCTTGAAGATATGAAATGTCTATTTAAAGTAAATACCAGAGTTTCATTCACAGGAAATATTAAAATAACACAGCTGAATAGATTTACACAGTTACAGAAACACTGTACTTAACTAAACTCACTATATTTTTCTAATTGATTTAGAAAATTGCTATCCCTGGACACTTACTAGAGCAAGGCAATATTAAGTAGGTGAGAGATCCTCCTGTGTCAGGTTCCAAGAAACATACTGCCCTGAGACTTCTGTCTCACCTAATAATAACACATTATTTCTGTACAGAATGACATTACATACATCTGATCGTCTGACTTCTGGTTCCCATGCAATCCCCCCCATTGCTAGAAACTGCCAGGATTTAGCACCTACATGTCAATGATACACACAGAAGAGCATTGCTCATATCAGGTGCAGCTTCTGGAAGTCATAAAACCATTACAAACTTCTAGTCCTCCTACAGAGACTAACAAACCATGATTCTTATAGAAATTGTGTCTCTAGCATCATTCAAAACTGTGAGATAACATCTTTATGGCCTAGGCCCATTCATTTAATTTCATAACTATTTTCCAAAGTTAGCTGGAGCTGAGCTTAATGTCTTATCTTCCAGTATCCTCTGTTAACTTGTATATATATTTAATTCAGTTACAATATAGTCAGGACCCACTGTTGGTACATTTTAACACAAGCAACTTTAGAAATCCATTTTCGACACATGTATCTGTACAAATCAGGTTTGTTTTCAAATAACATATAATTCTTTATTAAATTCCAGCTAGCTCTGCTGGGGATCTATATCAACAAATCGAAAAGACAGGAAAGTGAATGCCTTTAACATCAAAAATGCCATTCATCAAGGTGCTTATTGTGAGATCGTAGTACAGTGAAGATCAGAAAATTTGCCCTTTCCTCACTGTAGTGGGATCGCTGAGTTGGTATGTATAATTTGTGGGGGGGGTGTGGGGGGGCCTAGCCCCCACAAGAGCGATTTCGATGAACAGCATTTTTGATGTTAAAGCCATTTTCTTTTCAGTGCTTTCAGTTTGGTGACATAGACCCCTCTGCTAGCATATGTTATACATCGACACTTCTCATCTTCTTTTAGTGGATGATTTAAAAATGTATCGTTTATCAGATGAGAAACTGAAAGCACAACTGCAAGTGGTCAAAACTTTTTCAGATGATATAAGAATGTTATTTGATCTTAATAAATGTGCAAAAGCAACCTTAATGCAAGAAAGCTGCAGTACCAAGAAAACATCAGTTTGGAGCAGGAATGTGATATAAAAGAACTTGAGCAAGACGGAGTGTATAAATATTTGGGAATTGATGAAGGATCAACAATAAAACATGAACAAATGTGAATAAAACTTAGTAAGGAATATTTTAAAAGTCTAAAATTAATATTGAAAACAGCATTGACATGTTAGGAACAAAGTTCTAGCTATAAGCCAGTTTTGCTCCTCCTGTCCTAACTTACAGTTTTGGAGTGATTGATTGGCCCTAAAAGGTGTTGGATCAGTTGGACAGGAAAACAAGAAGGATGTTGCAAGCTTATAAAATGATTTATAAAAATCAGTGTATACCAAGACTATATATTCCCCATTCTGAAGGAGGTATGGGCCTGCTCAAAACGGATTATATGTATAAATCTGTAGTCGTAGGACAGCATACATATCTGCTTACCTCACAAGATCCAAACTTAGTGAAAGTTTTAAAACATGAGATGAATAAGTCTAACATGACTTCCCTGCTTAGTTTAGCAGAGGCATATTGGTGTCAATTGGGAATGAAAATCATACAAGAAGTAGATAAAAATCAGGCAGCAATGGAATGTACCAAAAAAACAAAACAAAGAATATAAGGTGAAGGATCAAATGAGAAGGGAAGAAATGTGAAAAATGCATAAACATAGTTGCAAGCATAGAAAACCCTTGGAAAAACCTCATGTTGATCATGATCTGACACAGGAGTGGTTAAGGAAAGGTGAATTTAAACCAAAAGACAAAAGGTTAATATTGGTTGCCCAAGACTGTGGACAACGTACGTTTACAAAGTCCATTGAATATGTGGGCAAAACAGACAAATATAGCTTTTGTAAAACAGATTTGGAAACAGTTGCACACCTTGTTGCTGGATGTGACATACTAATGGCAAAAGGATTGTATAATGAAAGACATAATAATGTGGCAAGACTGCTGCAGTGGGGATTGTGCAAACATTAAAGTAGCTGAAAAACACTGGAAACATGAGCCACAAAACATTATAGAAAATGATGAAGTTTATATCACATGGTATCACCCATTACCAACAGTTCAAAAGTAGATGTGAGAAAAACAGATATAGTAGTTCATGAAAAGAAGACAAAAGTAGCATTGGTCATTGAAATTGCTATACCCAGTGACTGACTCTGTCTTACATACAAAGAGACACAATGTCATAAAATACCAGGATTTGCAGGCAGAAATGATGGCAATGTGGAAGAAGGATACCTAGGCATTTTCAATAGTAGTAGTAGCAATGGGTCTTATAAAAAAGAATTCATAATTGTACTTAGATATGTTACCAATACATGAAAATGTATGGATTGCAGAGGGAGTCATTACTGGGCACATTGCGGGTGCTGCGAAGAGCACTTCTGGTTAACATGAAAGACTGAGACAATATAAATTTCACAACCTTTAATCATACTTTCACTTAGGAATGGGGTCCATTCCTATAATGGTATTAGAAATCCGAATGACACACCAGCATCAGGAGTAGAGTGGATATCAGACCTCCTTTGAGCATCCCTACCATGGCTCCATGCCTTAACAATAGCTATTGGGCCAAGCAACCAGCTCTGCTACTGGAGTAACCACACTAGCCTATCAACTGTGTCACCCTCAACCTGTCCTATATCAGAGGTTTCTGTGTGATGGGTATGCAAAGGCACACTGACTGTGTCAGAAATATGGGTAGGAACGCTAGGATCCACAACCTCAACCGTGATCTCGCTGTACAATGTCGAATTCAAATGCTTGAATTACACTACCCATTCGCTGTAGTATAGTCGATACATTTTGGTTCGATATTCTGCCTACTTGAAAACTGCAAGTCAACCACATGCCGGTCAATATATATATATATATATATATATATATATATATATATATATATATACTTACACATCATATATTTAAGATATACATATATAAAAGTATAAGAATGACACTTGCATTTTGCATACCTGGAAGGTTTGTTTGTGTTGCGTCTGTCTTCCATATCTGTTCTGACATCAAGGATTCTGTGGGAATCCTCTGCTGAGCTACCTGGATCTCTGACAGTAGACAGGATGCCTCTGTTTCAGTTAGTGGTGGTTCAGTAGCAGGACCCACCACCCCCACAACCACCTGTTCAAAGGCAATTACAGCCATCCTTCAGTGGGCAGAGGTTATCATAATACTTGCCTTGTGTTGTATCTGGCAGTAAGCTTTACCATGTCCTCTGACACAATAATGGCATTGACCACCTGCTGCCATATCTCGAGTTGGGCAGACTGGTCTCCTCTGCCTATCCCTAATAGAAAACTCCATTGAGATGTAAGGCCTGGATAATGGCCTCATTTTCTAGTACAGTAGAAAAATGGTGGCTTGTGGGTTGCTATATTCCTGTATGAGATGAAACAGAAAACAGAAAGCAGACACACATAATTAAATATATAATACACAGATGGATGGCTGTGACCTTAGTTATGTGTGACTGCATGCATCCAACAATTTTAAAGGTAATACTCCCTATGGCAATTCACAAGTCAGGATAGCTTCTCCTCCAAAAATATTTTTTTCTAAATCAAATATCAGCAACAATCTGTAACAGTTCTGTAATGCAGATACAGGTTTAACTGTGTAATACATTGCAGCATTAACAATAACAATGAAAAAACAATGAAAAATGTAGCATTAGAAATATAAGAATGAACTATTATAACTGCCATCTCCACTGCTGTGGAGGGCAGTCAGGTAGAAATCCACAAACAGAACACATTTTTTTTATTTTTCTGGTAAAAATGCCAGACCTTCCTACAAAGTTAGAATACATTCATCTGCAATAACTGTGCAAACATCAAATTAAATACAAACTAAAAAACAGGTCATTTAGCATTCTGTAGCATACTTTTTGTAATGCAGACAAGGCTATGCCAAAATAAAGTGATAAAGAAGAAAGAAAACAATTAAGATAAAAAACTGCTTTTCAGTGGTCCATGCAATTCACCTTTTAATGTTAAACTAAAACCGTTATGTAAAAAATAGCACATATCTTGAAAATCCAGCAGTGTAGAAAATAGATAATTCTCCAAAAGTTGTGTTCTTTTAGTGGTATCGAGCTCTCTAGAACATAACAGTTTCCCATATATGATACAAGGGCATTAGCAACACAATTACCTTTATATATTGCAGTTAGCCCTTTGAGTACGGCAAGTATGCAAATGAGGTGTTAAATCATTAGCATTCCGAAATACCACAATCTGTACAAAGTGTATGGCATGTATACATGGTATAAGGACCTACACAATTACATGCACACACCCTAGCAATGCAAGGATAAGCATTGAGAAGTACTCCCTGTTAATGACTAGCAGGTGTCTATGATTACTCTGACTGCAGAACAATCAGCTTTCAGAGTCACCCCCTCTTTGATGTACACCTACTGAGGATGTGTCAGGGAGAACAGACTTACTAAAAAGTCTGAAAGTACATTGAGTGATTTAGGAGACTGACATTCCTACCAATCAAATGCTGGTGTTAATGATCACTGTTACAGGCTCTTAGTAAGAAATGTTCATATTCAAAGGAGTACTTTAAGCACTGATAAAGATAACATATGCAATAATATTAAGACAGATTTGCTATTAAGAAAAAAACGGATAAGGGAATGAGGCACCACACAGAAAGAAAGGAATACACTAGCAGTGTTTGCAGTTATTGTTTAATGTTGCATGGATACATGAGTATCCTAACTGTTTGCAATATCTCAATCGTCCATTTACTATCAAATGAGAAAAGTCTGTTGGACTTTCACTATAACTTGATAAGATGTCACATTATCATTACATCTAAACTCTTTTTCTCCTTGTTATAGATGTCTGTATGTGGCAAATATGAGAAATACTGTTAAATAATTGTTCTTACTACCCTTGTTTGACTGTTGAAATCCATACAGATCCATGTTAAAAGATAAGAAAGTTGCTTAAACAGATGAAATGTACATTCAAAATATTTGATCTGCATTTTTGCCTTGTATCATTTGCACACCATTTGGCATTGCATTCCATTGACTGGCAGCAGCCAAAAGTATTAAACTGCATTTCGCTGCCCAAGGAGAAAATTGGCAAATTTTGTTTGGACTGCCATCAATGGCACAATGAAAACTAGCATTGTTGTGCTTTCCTTAACAGTCTGGACAGTATTTATTAAAAAAAAAATTAAAGTAGTTACATTATATTCCCTGTGGCATAATGTGTAAAGATATTGAGCTTAAAGAAACAGTACAGGTGATGCAGGGATAGAAACCTGTTGCCAGATAATTTTATTGAGGGAGTTTATAAAATATCTTGACACTCATTTTGTTTTTTAATTTCTCCAAATTTTTTGGATTTCTAATACCATAACAGAAATGGACCCCATTCTTAAGTTAAAGTAAGATTAAAGTTCATGAAATTTGTATTGTTTCAATCTTTGATGTCAGCCAGACATGCTCTTCGCAGCACAAGCAATGTGCCCAGAAATGACTCCTGCAATTCGTATGGAGTTACATGTATTCGTAACAGATCTAAATATTATTGTAGATTCATTTTTATAAGACCCATATCTCATACTACTATTGGAACTGTCTCCACATTGGTCTCATTTCTGCCTGCAAATCCTGATATTTTTTTACTTTGTGTCTTTCTATATGCAAGACACTGTAGTCACTGGGTGTGGTGATTTCAATGATCAATGTTTCTTTTCTTGTCTTCCTGTCCAATTGTGGCAATTTATTGTGTTGTTAATATTTTAATTATTACTGTATGTGGATTAGTCTTACTGTCATTCAAACTATGTGTTCATTGTTATGTCTTGCACGGGGACCAAAGCAACATGATTTCATTCAGCTTGCACTGCTGTGAATATCTGATCGACAATAAAGTTTATTTTGACTTTGACGTTGACTATATCTGGTTTTCTAGCATCTATCTTTTGAACTGTTGGTAATGGGTGGTCCCATGTGATGTAAACTTCATAATTTTCTATAATGCTTTGTGGCTCATGTTTACAGTGTTTTTCAGCCACTTTAATACCATAATGTTTGCATGATTCCCAGTGCAATAGTCTTGCCACATTATTATGTCTTTCAGTATACAGTCCTTTTGCCATTAGTATGTCACAGCCAGCAAAGAGGTGTGCAACTGTTTTGAATTCTGTTTTACAAAACCTACATTTGCCTGTTTCTCCCGCATGTTCAATGGACTTTGTAAACCATTGTGTATGTAGCCCACTCTCTTGGGCTGCCAATATTAACCTTTCATTTCTTGGTTTGAATTTTCCCCTCCTTAACCACTCCTGCGTTTGTTCCTGAATAACATGAGTTTCTTCCAGAAGTTTTCTATACTTGCAACTATATTTATACTTTTTCCACATTTCTTGCCCTCTCATCTGGTCCTTTACCTTGTACTCTTTCTTTTGCTTTTTGGCACATTCAGTTGCTGTCTGATTTTTATCTACTTCTGGTTTGATTTCCATTCCTGCTTGATGCCGATATGCTTCTGCTAAATTAAGCAGAGAAGTCATCTTAGATTGATTCTCCTCTTGTTTCAAAACTTTCACTACGTTTGGATCTTGTGAGGTCAGCAGATGTGTGGAGTCCCACGATTGCAGATCTATACTTGTAATCAGTTTCAAGGAGGCCCATCCCTCCTTCAGTGTGGGGAATATATAATCTTGGTATGCACTAATTTTTATAAATCATTTGGTGAGCATGAAGCATCCTTCTTGTTTTCCTATCTAATCTATCCAACACATTTTGGGGCCAGTCAGTCACTCCAAAACTGTAAGTTAGGACAGAAAGAGCAAATTGGTTTATAGCTTGAATTTTGTTCCTAGATGTCAATGCTGTTTTCAGCATTAAGTCTTCTCAATTATTCCTTACTAAGTTTATTTGCATTTGTTTATGTTTTATTGTTAGTACTTCATCAATTCCCAAATATTTATGCACTCCCTCTTGCTCAAGTTCTTTTATATCACATTCTTGTCCCAAACAGATGTTTTCCTGGTGTTGCAGTTTTCCTACTTTAAAGGTTGCTTTTACACATTTATCAAGACCAAATGACATTCTTATATCATCTAAAAAAGTTTTGACAACTTGCAGTTGTGCTTTCAGTTCCTCATCTGATGAGCTGTGCAGTTTTAAATCATTGACAAAGAGAAGATGAGAAGTCTTTTTACTTTGTTGTTTTCTAGGAGCCAAATTATACCCATGGCCTAAGCTGTTAAGTAGACAGCTTAATGGATTAAGGGCAAGGCAGAATAGCAGTGGTGACAGAGTCGCCCTGGAATATCCCCCTTTGATTTTTTCCCCTTGTCCTTTATCATGGCATAATTGCAAAGTGGTCTGCCACTGTTTCATGGTCACTGTGATGTAGTCGACCAGAGTTGGGTGTATCTTATACATTTTTAAGCACTCTTTTATCCATGAATGTGGGATACTATCAAATGCTTTAGAACTTTCTATGTAATGTCCAGAGGAAATGGAAAACAAAAAATGTGCCATCAGTTTAGAAGAAAATGAGCTAAGAGAAGAGTTGCTTGATTTAATAGACATAGACATATTAAGATCATTGTGATGCAGCGGTTAGTGTTGTTGCCTCACAGCAAGAGGTTCTCCCATTTGATTCTCAGCTGGACTGCCTTCTGGGTGGAGTCTGCATGTCCTACCCGTGGTTGAGTGATGTTAAAGACATGCAGGTAGGTGGGTGCGTGAATGGGTGTGCCTTCCTTGAAGGCTGGGTGTCGGGCTGGCAACTCGGCACCATAAAAAAATCCACTGCCAATCATTAGCAGGCCGGAGTTCCACTGTGGTGACCCCTAACCGGGAAAAGCTGAAAGACTTTAATGTTTGGATGTGAGAAACTCAAGTCAGGTCAGTAGTGATGTCAATATTATTTGTGTGTGCTGTGTGAACAATGACAGCATTTTTGCTGTTCCCTGTGCCCTTCTCCATTCCCATGACATTAGCTAAAGTCCTGATATTGTGACACATACATGGTAGTACTCATGCAACAATGATGTGTGAGATGACTGAATGTATCAATGTAATTCAGGACTAGCTGTGCTCATTGCTACATATACACTGTGATTCATTTCATGTGTCTTCAAGTTATTTTTCCCAGAAGAGTTGTTTGAATGCTTCTGAATAAATATTGCTTCTGTATTTGTGCACCACTTGGCAGTGTGAAATTCGATTTCAAAGCTTAAGGAAAAAAGTGAAAATTTTAGTTTAGGCTGTTTTATGTAGCACAAACCAACCTGGTAGCATTGCATGGAAATTGGCACTCTAGATAGTACTCACTGAATAAAATATACCATAATATAACTTTTTTTGTGGAATAAGGTGCAAGTGCAGTGATCTTAGACAGAAAGGACAGCTGATGCATGGTTCATATCCACTTAACTCATAATTTTACTGAGGGTGGTCTGCATACATATTTAATCACATTTTCTAATACCATTCATCATCATTCTCTTTCGGCTTTTCCCGTTAGGGGTCGCCACAGCGGATCATCTCTTTCCATTTCTTCCTATCCTCTGCATCTTGCTCTGTCACACCAACCGCCTGCATGTCCTCTCTCACCACGTCCATAAACCTTATCTTAGGCCTTCCTCTATTCCTCTTACCTGGCAGCTCCATCCTTAGCATCTTTTTCCCAATATACCCATCATCCCTCCTCAGCACATGTCCAAACCAACACAATCTCGTCTCTCTTGCTTTGTCTCCAAACTGTCCAACATGAGCTGACCCTCTAATATACCGATTCCTAATCCTATCCATCCTAGTCACACCGATTGCAAATCTTAACATCTTTAACTCTGCCACATCCAGCTCTGACTCCTGCCTTTTTGTCAATGCCACTGTCTCCAACCCATATAACATAGCTGGTCTCACTACACTCTTGTAGACCTTCCCTTTCACTCTTACGGATACCCGTCTGTCACAAATCACTCCTGACACTCTTCTCCACCCATTCCACCCTGCCTGTACTCTCTTCTTCACCTCTCTTCCACATTCACCATTACTCTGAACTGTTGATCCCAAGTACTTAAACTCGTCCACCTTTACCAACTCTACTCCCTGCATCCTCACCATTCCTCTACCCTCCCTCTCATTTACACACATATATTCTGTCTTAGCCCTGCTGACCCTCATTCCTCTGCTCTCTAGAGCATATCTCCACCTCTCCAGAGTCTCCTCAACCTGATTCCTACTCTCACTACAGATCACAATGTCATCTGCAAACATCATAGTCCACGGGCCTCCTGTCTGATCTCATCTGTCAACCTGTCCATCACCACTGCAAATAAGAAAGGACTCAGAGCTGATCCTTGATGTAATCCCACCTCCACCTTAAACGGATCTGTCACTCCCACTGCAGTCCTCACCACTGTCACACTACCCTCGTACATATCCTGTACCACTCTTACGTGCTTCTCTGCCACTCCCGACTTCCTCATACAATACCACAACTCTTCTCTAGGCACCCTGTCATATGCTTTCTCCAAGTCTACAAAGACGCAATGCAACTCCTTCTGACCTTCTCTGTATTTCTCCATCAACACTCTCAGAGCAAACATTGCATCTGTAGTGCTCTTTCCTGGCATGAAACCATACTGCTGATCACTAATCATCACCTCCCTTCTTAACCTTGCTTCCACTACTCTTTCCCATAACTTCAAGCTGTGACTAATCAGTTTTATCCCTCTGTAGTTACTGCAGCTCTGCACATCACCCTTATTCTTAAAGATAGGTACCAAAACACTTTTTCTCCACTCTTCAGGCATCCTCTGACTTTCCAAAATTTCATTAAACAATCTAGTTAGAAATTCCACTGCCATTTCTCCTAAGCACCTCCATGCTTCCATTGGTATGTCATCTGGGCCAACAGCCTTTCCATTCTTCATCCTCTTCATAGCTGCCCTTACTTCCTCCTTGCTAATCTGTTTCACTTCCTGATTCACTATCCCCACATCATCCAACCTTCTCTCTCTCTCATTCTCTTCATTCATCAGCCTCTCAAAATACTCTTTCCATCTACTCAACACACTCTCCTCTCTTGTGAGTACCTTTCCCTCACTATCCTTTATCACCCTTACATGCTGCACATCTTTCCCAGCTCTGTCCCTCTGTCTAGCTAATCGGTACAGGTCCTTTTCTCCCTCTTTAGTGTCCAATCTCTCGTACAACTCTCCATATGCCCTATCCTTAGCTTTTGCCACCTCTCTCTTTGCCATGCGCCTCATCTCCTTATACTCATGTCTACTTTCTTCATCTCTTTGACAATCCCACTTCTTCTTCGCCAGCCTCTTCCTCTGTATACTCTCCTGTACTTCCTCATTCCACCACCAGGTCTCCTTGTCCTCCTTCCTCTGTCCAGATGTCACACCAAGCACCTTTCTAGCAGTCACCCTTACTAGTTCTGCTGTAGTTACCCAGCTATTCGGTAACTCTCCACTGCCTCCCAGTGCCTGTCTTAACTCTTCCCTAAACTCCACTTCACAATCACCCTTTTTAACTTCCACCATTTAATCCTTGGCACAGCTTTCACATTCCTCCTCCTCTTCTTGATCACCAACGTCATTCTACATACCACTAATCTATGCTGCTTAACTACACTTTCACCTGCCACCACTTTACAGTCTCCAATCTCCTTAAGACTGGCCCTCCTACATAGTATATAATCAACTTGTGAGCATCTTCCTCCACTCTTGTACGTCACCCTATGCTCCACCCTCTTCTTAAAATACGTATTCACCACAGCCATGTCCATCCTTTTCGCAAAATCCACAATCATCTGACCTTCTGCATTCCTCTCCTTAACACCATACCTACCCATCACTTCCTCATCCCTCTGTTCACTTCACCAACATGCCCATTAAAGTCCGCTCCAATCACTAGTCTCTCACCCTTGGGTACACTCACCACAACTTCATCCAACTCACTCCAAAATTTCTCTTTCTCTTCCATCGCACACCCAACTTGAGGAGCATATGCACTAACAACATTCATCATTACACCATCAATTTCGAGCTTCATAAACATCACTCGGTCAGACACTCTCTTCACGTCTAAAACACTCTTGGCATATTGTTCCTTTAGTATAACCCCTACCCCATTTCTCCTGCCATCCACACCATGATAAAACAATTTGAACCCGTTTCCTAAACACCTGGCCTTACTTCCCTTCCATCTGGTCTCTTGCACACACAATATATCAACCTTCCTTCTCTCCATCATATCAGCTAGCTCTCTTCCTATACCAGTCATACTGCCAACATTCAAAGTTCCTACCCTCACTGCTACACTCCTAACCTTCCTCCTATCTTCCTGCCTTTGGGCACGCCTTCGCCCTCCTCTTCTCCTTCGGCCAACAGTAGCCCAATTTCCGCCAGCACCCTGTTGGCTAACAGTACTGGTGGCGGTCGTTGTTAACCCGGGCCTCGACCGAACCGGTATGCAATTATGAAAAGTTCTCCGCATCAGTAATTTTTGGCAGAAGTTTTATGCCGGATGCCCTTCCTGACGCAACCCTCCCCATTTATCCGGGCTTGGGACCGGCACAAAGAAATGCACTGGCTTGTGCATCCCCAGTGGCTGGGTTATTTTCTAATACCATTGTGTTGCTTAAAAAGCAGCTACTGTCACTATAGCTAACAACATGTGAGCTTTTGTCTGTCCACTTGCACATTATTTGTCATTGACTACAAGTCTGATGTTTTCCACAAAACACATTTCTAATGTTGCAGTGGCAAATGAGACAAATGAATGTGCCACTTGAATATACCTCTTGTTCTGTCATTGCTACATATACCCATTCATTGCATTTAATGTACTGTCAACGTTTTTCTCTGTCACGTATTTTGCTGATGCCTTTTCCATTTTCTCTTCACTCAGCAGCATGCAAAAAGGGTTCATTGCCTAAGGAAAAAAGGGAAAATTTTAGTTTAGGCTGCCTTCTGTCACATAAACATGCCTGGCAACAGCACACTTTCCTTAATACCACCTATCATATAAAACTGTCTGTGTCACAGGGTGCATTTGATGTGAACTGACAGAAATAAGGCACATGAAGCATTGTTTGAATTCTATTTAGAGATCAGATTACAGTTCTTCACAATATGTATATATTTTTTCATTTTCATTTTAATTTGCATTTGCTGTATGCTTGGCGGCATTCAAACATTGTTCCCTACCTATGTAAAAAAGTGAAAGATTTAGTTTAGACTGCCTTATGTAGTGCAAACATGTATGGCAACAGTGCACTGTCCTCATTACTCTGGACAGTATTGCCTGTCACATACCTATTTTTGTGGCACAAGGTATAAGTACAGTGAGTTTAGGTAAAGAACACAGCTGATTAAGAGCTCAAATTCAGAAAAAAATGCTTCTACAATGGGTGTAAGAAATTAATTTGTCAAAACATTTTTATTAGGACTGTAACAGTAAAAAAAATGATACTAATAAATATGTTTCTGCAAATGTATCAGAAATGCTTACATAAGTCAGCTTTTCTGTTTATTATATATCATTAATGTTTGACATATAACCTCAAGGTAATGTGTGTCCAGTTTCTTAAACCTGATAGTGATGACATTTAATATAAAAGTCACTTAAATGTATGATGTGCATAATCGTTTTGTTATAATCATCATGACTCATTACATATCCAAACTATGTTTTTAGGACAGTTATGTCTTGTTTAGTATGTGTATAATATACCCCAACCTGTATTACTCAGCTAATTCAACTGCATCCATCAAAAATAATTATTTTTACATAGGAATGCATGCCCAAGACTAATTAAATCACATACATACATACAGGCTTCTTTGAAGGGTATCTCTATTAATTCCCAAATTACTATGATTCTAATTTCGATGTTTGAAAGATAGTTTTCCAGTGGCAATTTAATTTAATAAGCTTTCAATTTTGCATCTTTATTCAATGGGTTCAGTTCCCAGCTAGTACAATAATATTTTAACATTGTGTAAGCCTCAGCATCACAATATGTCATGACTAATCCTCTTCCTCCTTGAAAACTGCAAGCAGTAAATGTCATGCCATTAAGCATAGCATTGTAGAACATTGGAACCTGTGTCATTAGGATGAGCATCACATATTGCAAAGCTCAATGCCATGCTTCACACCTTTACTGCTATGTGATGTAAGTAGTACCAATGTGCCTGCCAAGGAGTTCATCTGCTTTCACTTGCATAAATGCAATTGGCAAAGCTGTGTGTCTTTGTGCACAGCCAGTTACCCTCAAGAACTGAAATGGATTCCAGTTCAGACATATTTTGTTAGCTTGATTTTTCCAGACATTGCTGGTAAGGGAGAGAATTATGTTAAATGTAGAGCACAAAGGTGGAGTGTTGAGGAGTCCAGGATATTTGTGGCCTTCGTTGTGAAAGTCTACAGCTGTAGATTGTTGAAAATGGATTATACCAGGTCTCAGTATAAGTCTGAGGCTTAGAATAGTTTAGAGGGTGTTTCCAGTGCAACAGGCATTCCACACACTGGGGAACAATGTTGTCACAACTACAGTTAGCGTAAGAAACACAAGCAGGGCCCCTTAAAGCTAATGGGTGGCTGAATTTAGGACTGAGAACATCCCCCAGTAAGTATACTGATCCATAACCTATCTATGATATGGCATCATTGATCTAGCCGCCAGTGCAGGTACTCATTATGCTTTTATATATATATATATTTCCTTTTTGTGCTGTACAGCTGCAGAGGCTATAGCTGCAAACTCTGAGGTGTACCAGGAGAGAATAACTTACCTCAGAGAGGCATGAGGTAAGTATAATTCAAGTCCATATTCAAGACGGAACTTTATTTCCATTCTTTCAAGCACTAGCATCTTGATCAGGCCTATCTCAACCTTCACCTCAAGCATTCATGTCTTCTCCAATAAATCTTGCTGCTTGCATTAGGCAAAGAGAACACCAGTTTAAATGTTTGTGGGTTCAGTACACAGAAGCAGCAATTACTTGTTATTATTGGATATTCTCTTTTTTATATTTTTGGGGGGTTATGATTTATTAACAATTTGCTGTTTGCATATATGACTTTTGAAAAAATAATGATAAATAGCACAGGGAAATATACCGATCACTGCAGCTTGGCCCACCACAACTGCACAGATGGTAGCACAAGCACCCAGCACTCCAAGGTCACAACTTGTCAGTTTTGCCTCCGCAGCCTCTGCCCTACCTGCTCCAACTGCTTCAGGTAGCTCTGCTCTAGCAGCTGGTGACTGTTACCCTTCAGGAATAGTAGCACTGGAGGTGGTGATTTTGTCACCTGGCAGGTGCTGACAGGCTTGGTGAAGGACATAATGGAGATGGACCTCAGTGCGCATATTGGCAGGGTTGAAAAGGGCCTGCATCACATTGCAAATATGATGCTATGCCCAGCACTGACCTAGGGAGCTGCTGCAGGAGACAGTCATGACAGTTCTGAGGGTGAGGACTAGATTCTCATTGTTGTCAAGCAAGATGTGGGTGCACCTCTAATGTTCTTTACTTATCCTCAATCATGGTGTCCCCCAACCTTTTGTCTCCATCACTATCTGTGTCTGTCTTGTATGTCTTATATATCTGCACATGCTTCTTAACCTATCCTACCTACCCTATCATTACTAAGCACCTTTCCTAACATTCCTCTCTCCCCCCAAAAAATTAAATAAAAATGTGTGCCTGTCCCGCTAAAAAGTTTACATCCCATACATATGTCTCCACTTCACCTATGTGTCATCTTGACACAATTGATTTTGTCTAACTGGCCATACAATATTATACTGTTACCACACATCACTGGTGTGGTGACGCTGCAAACTCATGAACTTGTGTGTATAATTGTATGTTTATGTTCTGAAGAAGTAGATAGCAAAGATGCTCTTCCATGGCCCTCCTGCAAATTCCTGTATTCATTCTCCCATGTCCTACTTTGTGCTTGCTAACCCCATTTTCACCACTGCCCTATCCACCCTGTTTTCACATGTTTAATCTGGTCAAAAAATAGATTCACCCACAACACACATGGCCATAAATGGTCCATGGAAAAGGTTTCACTTTATGTCCTTGGTATTTGCCCAGATTTTGGCAAAGTGCAACAGTACTGAGTGACAGTGAATGCTGTTTAACTTCATATTGCAAAAACTGAGGATTTCAGTGTAATCTGCATTGGTCAGGATACTTTCATGCAAAAGTACTTAAATCTACTGCATTATGAGAATACTGAGTAAAGGCAGACTAAATGCAGTGCTGTGAAAATGTTATGTGGCATGTGGAAATAATTATCCTGTTTGTAGCCTGATACTTTTGCATAGTGTCATGGGTTCAATTACTACTGTAGGTCAGTTTATTAATTCGTGAAATTTCATATTTCTATCATGTATTTAACTTCAAATGTCTTTATTTCTCTGTGTATAAAACATCTCCCTAATATGTCATTTGAATAGTGCAGCAAGACATTGTTTTCAAAACCATTGCAGCCCCAAAAGGGAGATTTATTAAGCTACCCTTATCATGCTTATGCATTCATATTCATTGTACTCTCTTACCCCTTATTTGTACCTATAGCAAACACTTTACTGTACTGAGCATGACAGATTAATGATGATTTAAAAACATTAGACTAACACACTATAAACATGCTCCTACATGTCCCACAAAACACATTATTGCTATTCCTCTCTGTATCTGTCTCTGTCTCTGTCTGTTCAACCCTTCTGCTTCAGTGAGTTGTCACTGTGCTTCAGTTGTCTTACTTTAATGTTATGAAGCAGTAACTCCTTTATGATGCGGGCCTAATGCTCACATGTAGAGAAAGATTTTTGACTAATTTCAAGAGTTGTAATCCAGCCATTAGCTAAGTGTTACAGACTGTTTCTGGTACACTACTTTATGTGTACCTATTGGTAACATTGTTATGAGCTACTATTATCCTTCTTATGTCATAATCTACAATGTCTCTGCCTCCATGTCACCCTGACAATGTTTTCTCTCCCTTCTGTATCATAAATCTTCCACCTCTGCATTTGCACAATGTCTGGCACAGGGCAACAACTGCAAATAAGGCTAAATAAAAGTGAACAGCTTATGGCATTATCTTGTGATTTTATTGCCTTCATCCACATTACTTTGTTGTACTTTCTGCTGTTGTGTTAAGCTATATTTAGTCAATTTAATGCACCTTTAAAAAAGCTGAAGAGTTGGATGTACAGACTACAGTGGACAATAGAGTAATGAAGATGAATACATAAATTTATGTTTGCTGAAATGTGGTGTCAAATGCTAACCATTAGAAGTATGACTTTGCCATCAGCAGTGCACTTCACCTTGGCAGTGCTGTGCTCAAAGACTGAACAAAAAATCAAAAAGAAAATCAAATATTTCTTGTTTTGTTTTAGGCACACAATGTTTGCCTCTATTATTTTTGTCAACAGGTCATCTTGATCTCAGAATAATGTTGGCTCAATTAATTTATTTGTTTAATATATGGCTGTTATACAGTGTTTATACTTGCAACTGTGTTACCTTTTGAGTTAACCTATTCTCACATAATCCATCACTGTTATTCTGAAGTGCAGTATCTTATATATGGCTTGCATGTTTGTCTTGTCAATGCACAGAGTGCAAGTATGAGACAATACAAGAGTGCAGTCATTCCACCATGAAGTCACAGGAATGTTTGATTGATAATCCAGTGGTGTACAACAGCAAATGTCTATGTCATCCCATAATGTGAACAATTTCTCTCACAATATCTAAATTTTAGTAGAGAAGTATGTCATTACATGTGACAATCATAGTGACATTACATTGTCCTGTGCACACATATTCATTTATTGTACAGCCTGTGATGCACAGCCTCATCTGTTCCAAACAATGGCTTTTAAAAAAAGTTCAAATTCCCTATTTCACACTGTTAATGTCAGCATTCTTCACTGGTGTTTGCAAATAATGCTGTGCCCCCTAGACGTTGCAACAAGATAGGAAAGAGGCTTGATGCCCAACATGGAAAACGTGTGTGTGTGTGTGTGTGTGTGTGTGTGTGTGTGTGTGTGTGTGTGTGTGTGTGTGTGTGTGTGTGTGTGTGTGTGTGCATGTAATGCTTGGTGTTGTATCCACTTCCCCTGAAAATAGTGCCATTAAATGTGCACAAAGCTCCCTTATCCCACTTTTTAATATCCTCTATGAAACACACTGATAAGGTCATCCTTGCACAAGTGTACTCTCTACCCTTAAGAATCAGACTTTTCCTGTGGTGCTTGCAACTAATACAATGTTTTCTACATTGTGTAACTAGATTGCTAGGAGGTTTGATGATCAACATGGAAAATTGCTGTGTGCATGTGTGTAATGCTTAATGCTGTATCCACTTCCCCTGAAGAGAGTGCATTTAAATGTCCACACAGCTCCCTCATCACACTTTTTAGTGAAACAGCTTCTATGAGACACATTGATGAGGCCATCCTGACAAAAATTCACTCTCTTTATTAACAGTCAGATTTCTCCTTTGATGTTTGCAATTAATACAGTGCTTTCCAAATTATGTAACTGTATAGGTAGGAGGTTTGGTGCTCAATATAGGAAACTTGTTTGCGTGGGGGTGCTTACAGTCAGCAAACCATGTGCTCAATCAACTTCTACTCTCAATAAACATTTTAAACTGCTACATGACTCCATTATCCACTAATCCCACCTTTCAAAACCATAGCTTCTTTGCTACACAAGGGCGTAGCTAGGCATACTGCTTGTACTCTACTGAGTACAATTTTCTATAGATTACTTAAAGACAGCATTTTTATGCCATACTCAGTGCACAACTGTCTAAAATTAATGCTTCCATTAACACACTCATACATAAAAAGTCTAGTTAATGTTTTTAGAGGAAAAGACATGCTGCAGGTAGATTGGATACTCTAAATTTGCCCTAGGTGTGATTGTGTGCATGTGTGTGCCTTCTGTGGAAGGTTGGGCAACAGGCTATCAACTCGACACTGTACAACTCCACTACCAATTGTTCTGTGGACCGTTGTTCCACTGTGGCAACCCCTAACAGGAAAAGCTGAAAGGAGAAAAAGAAGAAGGATTGATGCAAACATTTGCTAAGTGGGGGATGTTTCCATTTTTCAAATGGCAAGTGTTTGTGGGGTAGCAATAGCAACACATGATTACAAAATTATGTTCTCTGGCTATATCTCCTAGTGAAACAGACTGATGAGGTCATTTTTTGTAAGTGAACTGTCACAGTTTAAATGTCAGACTTCTGCTGTGATGCTTGCATTTCTTAAACTATTCTCTATAATGTGTAAATAGATATGTAGGATGTTCAAATACAGCTGTGCTTAATTTCTTCAAGTGTGTGTGTGTGTGTGTGTGTGTGTGTGTGTGTGTGTGTGTGTGTGTGTGTGTGTGTGCATGTGTGTGAGACTGAAAATGAATTCAGGATTGGTTTACACACATTTGCACTGGCAATTTTTACAACCCCAGATGGCTGTAAACGTCACTTTGCCAGACACATCTCCTTGGCAATATACGTCATGCCCTTCATAGATGCTACATGCCTCACTTGTTCTCTGTTTTTCTTATGGTGTTGTCTGCTGCTGATGTGGTGTATGGATGGTGTAAGTGAATATGTAGGTGCTTCTAGTCCATCACTGCATAAATAGTGTGACTGTGATTGCTGTCATATACCATTGGCCACCTCACAACCACCTTTATGTATACTTCTAATTATGAGATGGATTTACAGTGGCACTCTGTGACACTAGCACATCCTAACATCCACAGGGGAAATAACTTTTTGGCCATACAATGATTACATAATGTTATAGTACATGCAGTATCTTGTATTTAGAGTGTGAATTCTCCTGTGTTGCATGGCTTTGACACTGTGCCTTTGTACACTGTATAACTACATATGTAGGATGTTTGAGGCCAGCTGTGTGTATTTCATACTCATACTGTGCATGCTGTTCTTCAAAAACATATACGCTGTGTAGCTGTACAGTGTTACTGTGCACTTGAAGCACATTTTAGCTGAAACACCCATCTAATAAGCAGTCAGTGGTGATTTAATCCATTTAATTGTGCACTGTCCCAGTTATACCTCAAGATGTTGTATGGCACTTGTGATTCAGGCACTAATCTTTAGCTTGTGATCTTGGAAAGTTAGTTCAAATCCAGCAATTGCTGCTCAGACTGTGTTGTGTCAGTTTTATTGTGACTGTTCATGTCACTAACAGTGTTATCAAATTCCTCTTACAAAAGCTATGATAATTTGTCACATAGCAATGTTTTTATTCAGAGTAATGATGAAATGTGATTACATTTTCCTTACATAACATATGTAGGAAGCATCATTCTTTGGCACAAGGTAATGAGATGACATTCTGTATGTTGTTAACTAAGTGCAACAATTCAGGCACATGTATCCCTTAGAGCAATAACGGGATGTAACACCTTGACATAATGACACATTCATATCACAACTGTAGTGACACTTCCGGAGTGGTGCATTCATCCTGTACAATATTATGTATTTTCTGTTGTCAAATGCTCATGAGTTCAACATCTACATTCAGTGGCTGTTAGCATTTTTGGACCTTATACTGTAATGCATAAATGGCATGTACGACAGTGATAATATGTCCATTTACTGTGAGAGAGACCTCCACCATCCCTTTTATCTCAGAGATTGTCTACAACACATACATCTGATGTAATAAGTTAACATAGGTGGATTGTCACATCAATGCTAAGACTTCCACTTTGGTGCCTGTGATTGTTCCACATGGCATTAATTGGTAGAGCCACATAGCTCGCTGTACAATTCCTTATATGAATGTACTGATGTTGCATAAACACCATTGTATCTAGTTATTGTTATCCATTTTTAAGTTGGACAATTATATCATGATGTGATTGCATAGCAGTGAAATGGTTATTTTTGGCATGTTGTGCTGTCAGTGCTCCTGTAGCACGTGCATTGAGTAATGGCATGTGTGGCATACATACACAGATAGAACATGGTTCAGTTCTGGGACAATGTGGATTACATGATGGAAAAAGATTCCCTGTCAAATAAACATTGAGATTGTACTACTCACTGTTGTGCGGACAGGAACATTTGTAGCTCCTTTCCAGCAATTTGTAACTCTTTCTTAATGCACACATTCATTTTAGTTATTTGTGACAGCCCAAAATCAAAAAGCTGCACTGAAAACATGGAGATAAAACTGGAAGCCACCTTCTTTAAGCATATCAAAACATTAATAAAACTACTTTTTGTCCTCAAGGCACAGCCTCCATTCCTATCTGATGTGGCACATGAAGTCAATACAGAGGTCTGGAAAGAGGCTTGTGTAATAGGCAGGGGTATGAATCTGGTAACATCTGTCTGTTGGATAAATGTGTCAGATGACAGTGGCTTACGCACAGACAATAGTTATGGCATACTCAGAGGCCACTTTTTTCAGGCCTTGTTCTACAAGGTAGGTCATCCATATACCTAGCAATAGGACAGTGCTTTAAGCCTCACAAGGGTGCTCTTCATGACATGACGTATAAGCATATTTCTGTGATGCCCATGATTGTCATGCAGCTCTCTGATATCTGTCCTTGCATGTGTTTGAAAATGACATGATGAGAATATTTATTATGTCATTCATTGCTCATATGCATTATCAAAACAATTATGCTCTATATTGCATGCCTTCATCCAGGCATGTCTTTATTACTGCAATTGTTTTCTTCACACAATACATCTTAATGGCAGCTGAGGGATTCCATAAATGTTTCTTACTGTATAGCATGCTGCCAGCCCATCAGAAACTTTGATTCATTCTCTGTTACAAGACTTTCTAATATGTTGCCCATGTTAAATTGCTGTTATTATGTTACTGTTTCCTGTGATTACATGTCAGCATGCCCAGTATAACAACATCTGTGATGTTTGTAAATCAGCAGTGGAAAAGCTGAAATCATGACATGTCATTCGATCTGTGTTGTCATTTGTCACTTAGTATGTAAGGTGTATTAGATGACTATTTAGTATTTACTATACAAAGCTTGCCTATTACCTGTTTGTAGTTGATAAACTACTTTCCTATGGGTACCATTATCATTCCTTTGTAAAAAAACATATCCAGCAGGTGCTCTAAATCCCACTAGCTCTTTTAACACCTAAACCTAGAACATTCTATAGCTCTACCAGAGCCCAAACTCTAGCCCTAAAACACTCTATCAGTTCCTAACCAGAATTCTTGCTCCTTTACCATAAGACTCTAACCCCCTTCCTAAACTTAAATCTTCTGGTCACTTCCTATCCCTAAAACTCCTTTTCCACTCCCTAAATCTAAGACTCTGACACCCAAAAACTAATCTCCTGCTTCCTAAACTAAAAGCACCCTTCCTGTTCCTAAATCTGAATCCACTTCCTGATTGCTGTCCTAACCTACACTCCCACCCATCCCCCTCCCATTTCCTCTCTACTTGTTGTCTGAACTCATATTTGAGTTTGAGCAGAAATGGCAGCCTACATGAGCTACGATACATTAGCTCCTGGCTTTGAGACACTGGTCTTTAGGTACTTGGGACACAAGGTCTTGTAGATGAACCACTTGATTGTTGTGAAGGAAAAATAAAAAAATACAATCAATTGCTTTCCTCCAAGTAATTGTGACCTCAGAGATTATTAAAGTAGCACAGGGTGTGGGAAGAACTCTGCATAATGGTTACTGTAAGCTCATCCCTGACATAAAACACTTCTTTGGATAAGTGTCAATGTGTTATCTTGTAATCACTTTTCTGTGCCTTTATGGTCAAATGTTTATTTAAAGACCCATTTTACTACTGTTTAAAGGAAATTAAGATATTGTTGGAATTGAAGCAAGGTGTAGTCGATGCCAATGAGGAGATGAAACAAATGCAAATCTACGAAAAAAGATACTTGTTTTCCAACCAACAAAACGATAACCGCCACACAATTTCTGCAATAGTATCTTCTTTATTGACCTAGGTTTCGTCCTTACGAACTTCTTCAGAATACTATTACTGTTTTTACTCAACCATTTTATACATTGCCAAATATTGAATAATTACTTAATTAACACTTTAATTTCCCTCCAAAACCTTTTAAAAAGGAAATGACTTTGTTGAGATTCACCATATCTATACATAGCATATACTTTCCTGACTCTTCAATATAAACTTTAATAAAATTTTATCACTTGTCACTTAAAAACTACTAAAAAATGTATACTTATTTACTTATACATAAATAAAGAATTTATTTAAAAATTACTAATCATGTATGTACATATATGAAACTTATAGTATTATGTACCATATAAATATATAACATTTGATGTATTTATTATAATATATGTCTATCATATCTATTATATACACTTGTCTATCTAACTAATCCAACTATTTACATTTATCTTATAAAATATTATTATGCATACACATCAATTTTTGTTTTTGTACCATGAATAAACATTGAATATATTTAAATACCATGAAGACAGCGTTGCCATTAATACAATACAATTAAATCTACAAGACAAATATTTTAAATTCCTTTGCTATATAAATGCAAATAAATATATTTAATGATAATATGATATGCAATCCACATAGTATAGATCCAACATCTAAAGTATATATCACTTAAATATTGATGTACTATATGAAATTTGTCTTTATACATAAAATTGATAATAATAATAACAATATATGCCACATTTTATTTATTATATATTCTATTTAATTTTAATAGTGGCATAATAGTCATGTATTCATTGATTCCCGGATGAATACATGAATTTAAATAAATTTGCCATTTTAATTCCTCCATATCTAAATGATACATCGTTATTTTACCTTGTGGATCCTGTTGGATTTGATTAATGACCATGAATTTAAATTTATGATCTTTATATTCTATAATATGTCTTACAAGAGCATTACTATTTTTATTATGCTGTATATCCAATAAATGTTCTTTAATCCGCTCTTTAAATCTCCTTTTTGTTTTACCAACATAAAAGGCTTTACATTGCTGACATAAAGCTATATATACTACATTTTTGGTTATACAATTATAATGTCCTTTTATATTGATGTTACACCCATTAATCACAATTTCTCTACCTGAATGATATATATAACTGCATATACTACATGTTCCACATTTGAAGTTCCCTTCTCTTCCATTTTGATATTTTTCAATGGTTGTTTTATTTTCCAGTATATTTTTGAGAGAGGGACTCTTTTTATACACAAATTGTATCGGGCCATTAAATATATGTCTCCCTATTTTGTCATTAACAAAAAACTCCCAATTTCTCCTTATAATATTTTGTATTTCTTTGAAACAATCATCAAATTTGATAATATACAATGGAATGTTATTGTAGTTATCTTTTTCCATCGTACTTTCATTGCCCAATGTTATTATGTGCAATAAACCTGTTTTTAATATTGCCGTATATGTCCCATTTTGTCTCTTATTTTTCACTTCATTAAATATTTTGACACAAAATTGTTCTGGATATCCTCTATTCATGAATAATTGCATAATATATTTTAATTCTTTAATAAATTCCACCTCTTCACTTACCATTCTGGCCACCCTGACCATCTGCCCTTTCACAATGGCTTTTTTCTGATGGTCAGGGTGCCAGCTATCAAAATGCAAATATGCATTAGAAAAGGTGGATTTTCTATGTATTTGTGTTTGCAGAACATTCATATCCTTATTATATATAACATCCACATCCATATAGTTGATTTTGTCCTCCTGAACGTTATATGTAAATCTTAAGAATTTTACTGTGGTATTAATATATTCCAAAAATTTTTCCAACATATATTTATCTCGATCCCATATAATGAATATGTCATCCAAATATCTGGTATACATTACAAGATGTTTACCAAAATCAGTTCCAAATAGATAGTGTTGTTCCCAATAACTCATTATTAAATTTGCGTACATAGGGGCACATGGTGCTCCCATGGCCACGCCATTTACTTGTTGGTAATAACTTCCTTCAAAATATATATAATTATTATTGAGTACTATTTCCATCAGATTTATGAGGACATTAATTTGATCTTGTTCATAAAGGTGTGTTTCGAATAATTGTTCTTCTAGCCATAAAAGGCCTATATCATGAGGTATGGTAGTAAATAAATTAACAACATCTATTGTCAAAAGGCTATATTCATTTTTCATAACTACTTTGTTAAGTCTACTCAAAAAGTCCCATGAGTCCTTGGTTATATAAGTATAACATTTCATACTTTCCTTAAAAAAATGATCCAAATATTGACTTATATTGCATGTGACACTTCTGTTTCCATCTACAATGGGTCGAAATTCCAAGTTGTCAAGGCCTTTATGTATTTTTGGTATTCCGAAAATACCACTGATGACTGGATGTTCATTTTTTAAAAATTCATGTTCTTTTTCAGTGATACTCCCCTGATATAACATATCATCTAACATACTTTCTATAACCTAGAACATTCTATAGCTCTACCAGAGCCCAAACTCTAGCCCTAAAACACTCTATCAGTTCCTAACCAGAATTCTTGCTCCTTTACCATAAGACTCTAACCCCCTTCCTAAACTTAAATCTTCTGGTCACTTCCTATCCCTAAAACTCCTTTTCCACTCCCTAAATCTAAGACTCTGACACCCAAAAACTAATCTCCTGCTTCCTAAACTAAAAGCACCCTTCCTGTTCCTAAATCTGAATCCACTTCCTGATTGCTGTCCTAACCTACACTCCCACCCATCCCCCTCCCATTTCCTCTCTACTTGTTGTCTGAACTCATATTTGAGTTTGAGCAGAAATGGCAGCCTACATGAGCTACGATACATTAGCTCCTGGCTTTGAGACACTGGTCTTTAGGTACTTGGGACACAAGGTCTTGTAGATGAACCACTTGATTGTTGTGAAGGAAAAATAAAAAAATACAATCAATTGCTTTCCTCCAAGTAATTGTGACCTCAGAGATTATTAAAGTAGCACAGGGTGTGGGAAGAACTCTGCATAATGGTTACTGTAAGCTCATCCCTGACATAAAACACTTCTTTGGATAAGTGTCAGTGTGTTATCTTGTAATCACTTTTCTGTGCCTTTATGGTCAAATGTTTATTTAAAGACCCATTTTACTACTGTTTAAAGGAAATTAAGATATTGTAACAAACAGAAAAATCTCTAAGATGGTAAGCTTGCTAAGCGCTGTCACTGAACTTACAGAAAAGTGTGAGGTGGAGTAAGTTCAACAACTGCTAGAAAAGCTGCAATCAGCGATACATATCAGTCAGGAGTACATAGGATGTCCACGGCTTTATAAGTCCTGCTTTGCCACATGCACATATGGCAGTCCAAACAGACATCGTATATCAAGATATTAGCAAGGCTCTCAACATGATGGTCCACAAACATCTAACAGAGAACCTGACCTTGCATGGAATAAAACATATCTGGATAAATAAAGCTACAGATTACTGAAATAATTTGACCAGTCAGAACTGAAGATGAAATGAGGGGAAATAGATTGTGATCTAACTAGAAGACTGCCAAAAGTAACAGTAGTGGCATCTGGAATGTTTTGTTTATTTATTTATTTAATTGTGTTATCTTTTAACCAAGTTAATGGGGTTGCTTCACAGACTCATTTTAGATATGACCTGGTGAAAAAAGGCAAGAAGAAATGCAGCATAAAAATATAGAGGCAATTTAGTTTACTCAACTACCATGTTTTGGGAGAAAGGAAGAAAAAAGAATACCTGGAGGAAACCCATGCAAATACAGGGAGAACACGAAACTACACACAGACAGTGTTAGGAAGTCACATTTGATCCCCAGAGCTCTGAGGGACAGGTTGCCCATTTTTTTAAATGTATTGTATATTGGACTTTAACCCAGCCACTGGGGATGCACAAGCCAATGTATTTCTTTGTGCCGGTCCCAAGCCCAGATAAATGGGGAGGGTTGCGTCAGGAAGGGCATCCGGTGTAAAACTTTGCCAAATAATTTCATGTGGACACCAGTAAATATTTCCATACTGGATTGGTCGAGGCCCAGGTTAACAATGACCGCCACCAATACTGTTAGCCAACAGGGTGCTGGCGGAAATTGGGCTACTGTTGTCCAAAGGAGGAGAAGAGGCGGAAGGCATGGCCAAAGGCAGGAAGAGAGGAGAAAGGCTAGGACTGTGGTAGTGAGGGACGGAACTTTGAATGTTGGCAGCATGACTGGTATATGGAGAGAGCTAGCTGATATGATGGACAGAAGGAAGGTTGGTATATTGTGTGTGCAAGAGACCAGATGGAAGGGAAGTAAGGCTAGGTGTATCAGAGGTGGGTTAAAATTGTTTTACCATGGTGTGGATGGCAGGAGAAATGGCATAGGAGTTATTCTGAAGGAACAATATTCTAAGAGTGTTTTGGAGGTGAAAAGAGTGTCTGATAGAGTGATGTTTATGAAGCTGGAAATTGATGGTGTAATGATGAATGTTGGTAGTGCATATGCTCCACAAGTTGGGTGTGCAATGGATGAGAAAGGAAAATTTTGGAGTGAACTGGATGAAGTGGTGATGACTGTACCCAAGGGTGAGAGAGTGGTGAGATTGGAGCAGATTTCAATGGGCATGTTGGTGAACGGAACAGAGGGGATGAGGAAGTGATGGGTAGGTATGGTGTTAAACAAAGGAATTCAGAAGGTCAGATGGTAGTGGATTTTGTGAAAAGGATGGACATGGCTGTGGTGAATACGTATTTTAACAAGAGGGAGGAGCACAGGGTGACATACAAGAGTGGAGGAAGATGCACACAGGTGAATTATATCCTATGCAGGAGGGCCAGTTTGAAGGAGATTGGAGACTGTAAAGTGGTGACCGGGGAAAATGTAGTTCGGCAGCATAGGATGGTGGTTTGTTGGATGACATTGGTGATCAAGAGGAGGAGAAGGAGTGTGAGGGCAGTACCAATGATCAAATGGTGGAAATTGAAAAAGGGTAATTGTGAGGTGGAGTTCAGGGATGAATTAAGACAGGCACTGTGTGGCAGTGAAGAGTTACCAAATAGCTGGGTAACTACAGCAGAGCTAGTAAGGGACATGGCTAGAAAGGTACTTGGTATGACATCTGGACAAAGGAAGGATGACAAGGAGACATGGTGGTGGAATGAGGAAGTACAGGAGAGTATACAGAGAAAGAGGTTGGCAAAGAAGAAGTGGGACTGTCAGAGAGATGAAGAAAGTAGACAGGAGTATAAGGAGATGAGGTGCATGGCAAAGAGAGAGGTGGTGAAGGCTAAGAATAAGGCATATGAAGAGTTGTATAAAAGGTTGGACACTAAGGAGGGAGAAAAGGACCTGTACTGATTGGCTAGACAGAGGGACCGAGCTAGGAAAGATGTGCAGCAGGTAAAGGTGATAAAGGATAATGAGGGAAACATACTCACAAGCAAGGGGAGTGTGTTGAGCAGGTGGAAAGAGTACTTTGAGGGGTTGATGAATGAAGAGAATGAGAGGGAGAGAAGGTTGGATGATGTAGGGATAGTGAATCATGAAGTACAATGGATTAGCAAGGAGGAAGTAAGGATAGCTATGAAGTCGATGAAGAATAGAAAGGCTGTTGGCCCAAATGGCATACCTGTGGAAGCATGGAAGTGTTTAGGTGAAATGGCAGTGGAGTTTTTAACCAGATTCTTTAATGAAATCTTGGAAAGTGAGAGGATGCCTGAGGAATGGAGAAAAAGTGTTTTGGTACCAATTTTTAAGAATAAGGGTGATGTGCAGAGCTGTAGTAACTACAGAGGGATTAAATTGATCAGTCACAGCATGAAGTTATGGGAAAGAGTAGTGGAAGCTAGGTTAAGAAGGGACATGATGATTAGTGATCAGCAGTATGGCTTCATGCCGGGAAAGAGCACTACAGATGCGATGTTTGCTCTGCAAGTGTTGATGGAGAAGTACAGAGAATGTCAGAAGGAGTTGCATTGTGTTTTTGTAGACTTAGAGAAAGCATATAACAGGGTGCCTAGAGAGGAGTTGTGGTATTGTATGAGGAAGTCAGGAGTGTCAGAGAAGTATGTAAGAGTGGTACAGGATATGTACGAGGCTAGTGTGACAGCGGTGAGGTCTGCTGTGGGAGTGACGGATGCGTTTAAGGTGGAGGTGGGGTTACAGCAAGGATCAGCTCTGAGCCCTTTCTTATTTGCAATGGTGATGGACAGGTTGACAGACAAGATCAGACAGGAGTCCCCGTGGACTATGATGTTTGCAGATGACATTGTGATCTGTAGTGAGAGTAGGGAACAGGTGGAGGAGACCCTGGAGAAATGGAGATATGCTCTAGAAAGCAGAGGAATGAAGGTCAGCAGGACTAAGATAGAATATATGTGTGTGAATGAGAGGGAGGATAGAGGCATGGTGAGGATGCAAGGAGTAGAGGTGGCGAAGGTGGATGAGTTTAAATACTTGGGGTCAATAGTTCAGAGTAACAGTGAGTGTGGAAGAGAGGTGAAGAAGAGAGTACAGTCAGGATGGAGTGGGTGGAGAAGAGTGTCAGGAGTGATTTGTGACAGACGAGTACCAGTAAGAGTGAAAGGGAAGGTCTACAAGAGGGTAGTGAGACCAGCTATGTTATATGGGTTGGAGACTGTGGCATTGACAAAAAGGCAGGAGTTTGAGCTGGATGTGGCAGAGTTAAAGATGTTAAGATTTGCACTGGGTGTGACGAGGGTGGACAGGATTAGGAATAAGTATATTAGAGGGTCAGCCTAGGTTGGAAGGTTTGGAGACAAAGCCAGAGAGGCAAGATTACATTGGTTTGGACATGTGCTGAGGAGGGATGCAGAGTATATTGGGAAAAAGATGCTAAGGATGAAGCTACCAGGTAACAGGAAAAGAGGAAGGCCTAAGATAAGGTTTATGGATGTGGTGAGAGAGGACATGCAGGTGGTTGGTGTGACAGAGCAAGATGCAGAGGACAGGAAGAAATGGAAACAGGTGATCCGCTGTGGCGACCCCTAACAGGAACAGCTGAAAGAAGATGATGATTGTATATTGGACTTTCTAATCACAATATGCAGCTGATATGAAAACATCCACGCACTCCATGATGAAGTAAGATAATAAGCTACTACAGGATACCCTTACTTCAGTCTACATATGGCTGAAAGTCAGGACATCCCAATGAATGTGGACAAAGATGTGCCTCTAAAGTTTTGTTCAAAACTTAGGAAATGTAGCTATCATTTGGGCAATGCCATAGTCAATAAAGGAATGGAATATACAGATTTAAGACAGAGAAACAAGTAGGAAATATTTGTAAAGTAGTATTGGCTTCCGTCTTGAGATAAATAACATTCAAGGACAGAACTGTATTAATTCCATTGATTAACAATTTAGTGAAATTAAACTGGAATACAACTTTTGCATATGGTCACCATAAAAATAAAGCACATAAACAAAACAGAACAAAATCAGATATGAAATACTATAAACTACATTAAATATTTGCACTACATGTTGCAGGAAAAAGACAAGGGAGTCTAATTTTGACATAGACAGCTCATAAAGAGTTGCATTATTAAAAAAATGGGATAAATTATGGCTTGCCCAAGTTGGTCAAAGGAAAAAATAATTACAAAAACATTAGAAAGACCTAAAATATGAAATTCTGTTCAACAGTAAAGTGTATGTGGTCTGGATCGAACTTCCTGACCACATCAAAGCATTAGAAACTAAATGATGTCATGAGAAAAAAGATGATTTTGTAAAATACAGCATATATGTGAAACAAATGCTTTTCTGGTTTACATTAATGAAAGATTAACTTGATCAACCAGAAGACTGTCTGCATTGATAAACAGTGGTGTGTATATATCTATACATTTGGGCTGACTGCAATGTTCTTGGCTGTGATGTTCTAAGTAACAAATGTTATCCTTTTCTTGTTATATATCTTCTGAGAAGAATTACACTTGTTTTACTGTAATAACTGCATATCACCTTAAACTCTGTTTCAGTGAAAAATTCATAATGTTTTTACTTGTATCTCCAGATCACAGCAGTAGTCCTCAGTTCTGTTAAACACATAATATTTACAGTCATTTGCATGCAGAGGGTGCCAAATTCATACTGTTTTTATTTGCATCTCCAGATCACAGCGGTATCCTCTGCTCTGCTAAACACATAATATTTGCACTCATTTGCAAGAAGAGGGTTCCAAGTTCATACTATTTTATTTGCATCTCCAGATCACAGTGGTATCCCCAGCTCTGCTAAACACATAATATGTACACTCATTTGCATGCAGAGGCCATAGGACATAATGTTATAATGTATCTAAGTTGTCTTTCTGATGACAATCTACAGTATAATAAGCTTTCTGTTTCTGTAACTCATGCTAATTGCAAGTGATTGGAGACTCCCTCCCAATGAAATCTGAGAAGTTAAATAACTTATAATATTACAAAGTAACCCATGAATGTCAGATCTGAAAAGGCTAGCTGAGAATGTCAGTTTGAATTTCACAGCCTTATAATGTAATTAGTTGAAAGATCCCCCTTGAACATTTTTGGTATATGATTGCATATAGTTTTGTTTATAAGTCATTGCTGCCTTTTATGTTGGCAGGATAAGCACTCATTATTTTTCTAAAAAAAGTCTTGGTATTTGCATAGCTTCTTAACACATGACCTTCTTTTGGGGAATGCTGGTGTGTTATTGGATATTGCTGTAACACTGCATTTATCTTTGCTGCTTTCCAGTGGTTGGTTCTCTGGTTTGCTAATCACCTAGAGTGCCTGCTGTGTGAAGTATTTGTGCCTTTCTTGTGCTCTTGTGAGGTTTAACTAGGTGCCACCATGCTCAAGTTTCCTCCCACATCCAAAATACATGCCATAGGTGCACTGGCAATTCTCCTAACTGTTTATTCCTAGGATTCAGTAGCACCACATGACTTTAAACTGAATATAGCACACAATCAGGGACAGAATGAATGAATGAATGAATGAATGAATGAATGAATGAATGAAAGTGCATCAGCATCATGTACTTTTGTGACTGATCAGAAACAAAGGATCCTTAGACTTTGGTGGTACATTTATATTATTAGAATGTAATAATTTGCATAGAGGATTTATTTTTATTCTATAAATATCACATTCTCTTGCTTGTAAATGCAGAAGTGCTTTCTCCATAACAGATTTTTTTTTCTTTAACAGTATATGCAGGTGATTTTATTGGAAAAACAACATGTCAACATAAATGTTTGACTATAAATTTTTAGTACTAATGTATATTGTAGTGCTGAGTTACAGTGGCCATCCTTCCATCCATCTATCCAGCCTTCCTTCCATCCATCCATCCAGCCATCCATCCATCCATCCATCCAGCTATCCAGCCATTTTTTTAAACCACTTGTCCTAGTGCAACTCATGGTGGAAGGAAGCTAGGCATGGTAGAGCATATTTCCTGATTCCCAGCAACAGTCTTTTTTCTCATTTTGTGGGAGCTCCATCAATTCCCAAGTGAGCTGAGAGACACAATCTCAAGTTGTCTTTCATCTGTTCCAGAGCACAGCTTCCATATGGGTTGTGATGCCTGTGCCGTGGCCCAGCAATCAAGGATTCTCAATCCTCACCACTAACACCAAAGAAGGTGTCTCATATATGAGGAAAGGATAACAAATACACACAGTAAAGTGCAATTTCCCTTAAGAGCACACAGAGATCACAGTCAGTCCAGGGCTGGTCACTCCCTTGCTCTTCAGGTCCCCAATAAGACTCCCCACCAGCACAGCTATAGAGTCCAGATCTCAGCCAGCTGGGCAAACTAAAATCTCCAGCACCCTCTCTGTCCAACTAGTGTTTTGAGTCCCTGCCCAAGTAGATGACACACACATACACACTTTGAGATAAGAGTTTATACAACCACACAGACACTTCTGGGGAAGGCTGGCACAGGTTCTCCAGCTGTGCCCCCTTTTACCCAGACTATACAGTAGTATCACTTGCCACCACCCAGCTAATATTTATCAGCTACTCAAAGGCCCTTAAAAGGGTGTCCAATTATTACTGTGCAATATTATTTACCCAATTGGTATTATAACCCTGGGCTAAAGCTATTAGTGTGGCTCTGTACAGTTTTACCAAAGGCATGCAAATACTCTTAAGAGCTTAACTTATCTTTATACAAACCAGCCACAGTTAAAAGGTTTTAAAATATTGAATAATAAATAATTAAAACCACAAGACTATACTTTCTACTACACAGTGCTAGTCAAGAGTTCAGAGATCATACAGAAATACTTAAAATAAATCAGTAGTATCTGATGACATCATAGAAAAACACTTAGTCTAATCTTTCTAGTTCCTAGCTATTTCTAAAAGAAAACACAAGTCTAAAATAACTTACATATGAGCAAGACAGTGCTGTAAGTTGGATGATCAAGACAGAAATGCTTAATGCCTTCTGATTCTCTCTGTTTAAGTTGCTATTGCAGACCTTGTTCCCATTATATCATTTCTTTTACACTTTCCTGGTATTCCCAGGATAACAGATACCACATATTGTTATCTTGTACCTGCAGGAAACTACAGCCATAAAAGACATTCCACATGTAAACTCTAGTAATTATTCCTTAAATTAAAACAATAGGCAGGCCAATTCACTCCAGACTCATCAACTCCAAATTTTAACTTCAAAGGAACTGACATGAAATAATTTTAATTTCAAAGGACAGACAAGAATTGTTTGACTCAGCTTTCTTTACAGCAGAGGGCAATGTTGCTACATTGTTTTAAGTTCAACATTTCACAGAATATTCTTTCTTTTAAGAAAACAAGCCTGTATTTCAACATTTATATTTACAAATGACAGAATTATCTGCACAATTCTATCTGGCTAGGCTGGCAGCCTTCATCTATCTTCACCCAATCTTCACATATTTGTGGTGGCAGCGGTAGGATACCCACATCACATAGTAATTAGGTGGCAAATACTAATTGGCTTGTAGTGGTGTGGGTAGAGTAAATCCCTGCAGCATGTGTACAGTGAGCCTCAAAGGTGTTTTGTACTCTAAAACAGCCACAAAGTGAATACTCAGTGTTCAGATCACAATTGTTTTATTTCCTTTTTTTAGCTTAGCTAGTCAGGGTGATCAGGCAGCATGTCAGCAAAGGAGTATGGAAAGCTGACAAGGAGCCAGCTGGCAGAGATGTGCCAGGCTAGGGGACTCGTGCATGGAAACCTGACTAAGGCAGACCTGATTGCAGCCTTGGTTACAGCTGCATCAGAAAACAGCAACCAGGAGGACAATCAGACTGGCAGTGGACATATAATACCCTCAGAGAATGGACTGCTCAACCTTTCTGCAGTGGACTTAAAAATCCAGCTGGAGCTAAAGAGACATGAGTTGGAGGCCAGGAGTGTGGATTTAGAAGTAGCTAAGAGACTGAGGCATCTAGAGAGTGAGGAGAATGAGAAACTGATATTCCTAGAAGCTGAGGAAATAGAGAGACAGAGGCAGCATGAGAAGGAGATGCTGACTCTTCGCCAGAGTCATGGAGGTAATGGGCAAGGGAGTAACTGGACCCCAGAAGCACAAAAGGTCAGTAAATTTCTTCCACAGTTTAAAGAGGGGGATAATTTTGATAGTTTAATTCATATGTTTGAGAGGGTATCTAAACAGTATGAAGTTGACCAAGAGCTCTGGGTATGGTTCCTGACTCCCTTACTCTATGGTAAAGCTGTAACTGTATTGTCTAAAATGTCTGATGTTGCATGTTTTGATTATACTGCTATAAAAAACTGTCTATTAGAGATTTTTAAGCTAACATCTGAAACGTATAGGAAAAAGTTTTGTGAGCATAGACGCAAGGCAGATGAAAGTGTGTGTGAATATGTTGCTGAATCGAGCACTTATTTCCATAGGTGGGTGAGTGGATGTCAGGTCACCACTTTTGAAGGGATGGCAGACCATTTGGTGAGGGAACAAGCCCTTAGCACTTTGCCTGAGGACATGAGGATCTGGTTAGCTGATAGACAATGTGCTACTTCAGATGAGTTGGGGAAGAAGGGAGACCTATACCTGGCAAGCAGGGCAGCCCTGCACAGGAAGGGGACGCCCAGTACTGATCATGGGTCTAAAGGAACCCATGGTGGGCAGCACAGACAGCCACAACAGAATCTTCCAGGAGCATTGGAAGCCACTAGTCCAGATACATGTCCAGAAGCTAAGGTTAAATGTTTTGAATGCAACCAGTGGGGCCATGTGGCATACAGGTGTCCAAGGAGGCAAGGTGGTGAACCAAAGGTGAGGGAGCCACTAAGTGGGAAAGACAAAATGCCAATAGTAGGTTGTCTTTAGACAACAGGGGTACCAAACTACCATCCTGCAGATGTCCTGATAGGGAAGGATTTATTTATTTATTTATTTTATTTTATTTATTTTACATTTGTTAACCGGGGGTGTCTGACTGAGCCGAAAAGGCCCTTTTTCAGCAGAGGCCTGGGGAGAAAAGCTCCACAAAGAAAAATTACAGACACATTTAGTTATTTAGACATGATCAGTATACACACAAATTACAAGAGACATGTTTTTACAGTGGTATGCAGCACATAAACAGTTACACTGGAGAGAACAAACAAAAAAATATTAATTTTAAAAATAAAGGTAATTAATAGATTTGTGGTGTACAGCTGAAATTTGGAACATAGGTAGAATACATACATTGCACACAGGTACAGTACATACATTGTAGATTAGCCAGTGTTTGTGAGTAAGATTGAAAACTATTATCAAGTGCTCTAGATTTAGTATGTATATGTTATCTGCTTTCACTAGCCTGGGGAGCAATCATGGCACTGCCAACTTTGCTTGAGATGTTGCCTGATGATGTCTTTATAGGAGGCTTTGGATGATGTGTTTTGAATGCTAGTAGGGACAGAGTTCCATTTTTTAGCCACTGAACTACTATATAGATTTGGATGAGGCAGTACAATGTGCTTATGCAGTTACACATGGTCAGGCTAGGAGACAAGCATGTGGGTCTGGTAGCCTGGGGAAACCCAGACAGACTGCATACTTGCAGCCAGGAGTGGTTACTTCAGGGAGGAGCTACTCTGTAGCAGTAAGACTGACGGTGAGCCACAGCTGCTTGGGGGTACTGATGGTCTCTTGGACAGAGTGACTGCAAAGGTAGAGGTGAGTAGTATTACCCAGGCTGACAGTGAGGCACTACTGTCAGAGTATGCCAGACTTCCTGTGGAACAGGAGCTGGGAAGGGTTACAAGGAGAGAGTTGAGACAGGCTCACCTCTCAGACCCTACATTGCAAGACCCGAGGAAGGCATCTAGGGAGGCACCTGATTCTCAAGGAAAGGGGGAATCTGTATACTGGGACAAAGGGTTACTATACAGAGAGTGGACCCCTGAGGGAGGGCTAGAAGGTGAGAGAGTAGAGCAGTTGGTAGTGCCTAGAGCCTACCATCTGGCAATTCTAGTCATAGCCCATGATATTCCCTTTGCAGGTCATATGGGCATAAAATGTACAAAGAGCCGTATTATGCAGAACTTCTGTTGGCCTGAAATTTTCAGAGATGTAACAGGGTACTGCAGTACCTGTGAGTAGTGCCAAAAGGTAGGCAAAACAGGAGACAAGGTGAGAGCTCATTTGATGCCTTTGCGTGTGATTGAGGAGCCATTTCAGAGGGTAGCTATGGATATTGTGGGTCCTCTGAGTACCCCAAGTTCACACAGAAAAAAAGTATATCCTAGTGGTCGTGGATTATGCTGCACACTACCTTGAGGCAGAGGCTTTGTCATCCATTGAGGCAGAGAAGGTGGCAAATGCTTTGTTAGAGATTTTCAGCAGGGTAGATTTCCCAAAAGAAATACTGACTGACAGAGGTGCCAATTTCATGTCAGACCTGCTGGCTTATCTGTGGAAGTCCTGTGGGGTGAAGCACATGAAGACCACCCCCTACCATCCCCAGACTAATGGTCTTGTTGAGAGGTTAAACTCTACAATCAAGTCCATGCTATGTGCATTTGCAGATCAGTTTAAGAGGGAGTGGGACAAATATTTTCCCCATCTGTTGTTTGCTTAAAGAGAAGTCTCCCAGGAATCCACAGGTTTTTCACCCTTTGAGTTGCTGTATGGGCATAGGGTGAGGGGACCTCTAGATTTAATTCAAGATGAGTGGGAAGGTGAGTGCGAGTCTTACAAGGAGTCTGTTGTGGCATACATCCTAAACCTCAGAACAAGGCTCGGGGAACTCATGGGCTTGGCCCAGGTGAACCTGGCAGAAGCTCAACAACAGAAAAAGGTGTGGTATGACAGGATTGCTCAAGCTAGAGAGTATGCTGTGGGGCAGCAGGTAATTGTTCTCATTCCTGTCAGACACAATAAGCTGCAAGCAGCTTGGGAGGGTCCCTACAAGGTGGTAAGAAAGGTAAGTGATGGTGGAACTACTAGACAGATAGCAGGGGCACAAATTGTACCATGTTATCATGATGAAACCTTACCATGATAGGGAGGCCCTTGTGCTGAGCATTTGTAGTGGACTGCAGGAGGAGTCTGAAGGAGATCTGGTGACTGATCTCCTCAGTGAGGCTCAGGCTGACACCTCATTGGAAGGGGTAGCAATGTCCCAACAGCTATCCCCTACCCAGGTTTGAGAATTCCGAGCAGTGTTACAGGAATTTGGGGACATGTTCACTGGGAAACCAGGGTGCACCCACCTGGGGCAGCACCAGGTTGATACAGGACCCCAAATATCTATTAGGCATGACCCTTATAGGGTGCCTGAGAGAGTCAAAAAGACTCTGAGGGAGGAGGTACAGGAGATGATGGAACTAGGGGTGATTCAAGAGTCCAACAGACCCTGGTGCTGGTGCAAAGAAGGATGGCAGCACCAGGTTCTGTGCGGACGACAGGAAATTAAATAGTCACACAGAGTCGGATGCTTACCCCATGCCTAGGACAGATGAGGCCCTTGAGCAGCTGGGTGGGGCTAAGTATCTTACAATCATTGATCTTACCAAGGGTTACTGGCAGGTGCCCTTGACTCCCAGTGCTAGAGAGAAGTCAGCCTTTGCGACTCCTTTTGGATTGTGTGAGTTCACAAAGATGCCCTTTGGGATGAAGCATGCCCTAGCAACTTTCCCGAGGCTGGTAGATCGTATCCTAGCAGGAGAAGGAGGGTTTGCCCTTGCTTACCTAGATGCTATTGCCATCTACAGCCATTCCTGGCCAGAGCACCTTCAGCATGTCAGGGAGGTGCTGGGCAGACTACAGAGGGCAGGGTTGACCATTAAGCTGAGCAAATGTCAAGTGGGTATGGTGGAGGTCTCCTACCTAGAACATAGTGTGGGGAGTGGTAAGATAAGGCCAGAACCTGCCAAAGTGGAAGCCATTCAAGCATGGCCTGCACCTGTTACTAAAAAGCAGGTGAGGGCATTTTTAGGGACAGCAGGGCACTACAGAAAGTTCATCCCCAGTTATAGTACCATAGCTGCTCCCCTCACAGACCTGACAAGGAAGAATAGGCCAGACAAGGTAGTGTGGACCCCAGCATGTGATCAGGCATTCCAGAGGCTTAAAGAAGCTTTGGGAGGACTCCCTGTGTTAGCCAGTCCAGATTACAGCAAATAATTTGTTGTGCAGGTGGATGCTTCAAACCATGAGGTGGGGGCTGTATTTAGCCATATTTCCTCAGAGGGGGAAGAGCACCCAGTGGTTTATCTCAATTATAGGCTCCAACCCAGGGAGGAATGCTATGCAGCTGTAGAAAAGGAATGTCTAGCCATAGTGTGGGCACTGCAGAAACTTCAGCCTTATCTGTATGGAAGAAAATTCACTGCTATGACAGATCACAACCCCCTAACATGGTTAAACAGAGCCAGCCAGCAAAATGCAAAGTTGCTAAGATGGAGCCTAGGGTTGCAAGCATATATGTCAGTGCAGCACCGCAGTGGGGTTAGCAATGCCAATGCAGGTGGGCTCTCAAGACAGGGAGTGGGGTAGGTATACTCAGATAGACCTGACCCTCTCAAGCAGCGTTTCTCAAGGGTCACTTGAAAAACTAGCTTGCGTTCTCGGGGGGGATATGTGAAGATTGGGTGAAGATAGATGAAGGCTGCCAGCCTAGCCAGATAGAATTCTGCAGATAATGCTGTCATTTGTAAATATAAATGTTGAAATACAGGCTTGTTTTCTTAAATGAAAGAATATGCTGTGAAATGTTGAACTTAAAACAATGTAGCAACATTGCCCTCTGCTGTAAAGAAAGCTAAGTTAAATATTTCTTGTCTGTCCTTTGAAATTAAAATGATTTCATGTCTGTCCCTTTGAAGTTAGAATTTGGAGTCGATAAGTCTGGAGTGAAGCACCCTGCCTATTGTTTTAAATATTACAAAGTAACCCATGAATGTCAGATCTGAAAATGCTAGCTGAGAATGTCAGTTTGAATTTCACAGCCTTATAATGTAATTAGTTGAAAGATCCCCCTTGAACATTTTTGGTATATGATTGCATATAGTTTTGTTTATAAGTCGTTGCTGCCTTTTATGTTGGAAGGATAAGCACTCATTATTTTTCTAAAAAAGTCTTGGTATTTGCATAGCTTCTTAGCACATGACCTTCTTTTGGGGAATGCTAGTGTGTTATTGGGTATTGTAACACAGTATTTATCTTTGCTGCTTTCCAGTGGTTGGTTCTCTGGTTTGCTAATCACCTGGAGTGCCTGCTGTGTGAAGTATTTGTGCCTTTCTTGTGCTCTTGTGAGGTTTAACTGGGTGCCTCCATGCTCAAGGTTCCTCCCACATCCAAAATACATGCCATAGGTGCACTGGCAATTCTCCAAGCTGTTTATTCCTAGGAGTCATTAGCTCCACATGGCTTTAAACTGACTATAGCATGCAATCAGAGACAGAATGAATGAATGAATGAATGAATGAATGAATGAATGAATGAATGAAAATGTATCGGCATTGTGTACTTTTGTGACCGATCAGAAACAAAGGATCCTTAGACTTTGGTGGCACATTTATATTATTAGAATTCAATAGTTTGTAAAGAGGATTTATTTTTATTCTATAAATATCACATTTTCTTGCTTGTAAATGCAGAAGCACTTTCTCCATAACAGATTGTTTTTCTTTAACAGTATATGCAGGTGATTTTATTGCAAAAACAACATGTCAACATAAATGTTTGTGACTGTAAATTTTTAGTACTAATGTATATTGTATTACTGAGTTACAGTGGCCATCCTTCCATCCATCTATCCATCCATCTATCCATCCATCCATTCATCCATCCATCCATCCATCCATGCAGCTAGCCAGCCATTTTTTTAAACCACTTGTCCTAGTGCAACTCATGGTGGAAGGAAGCTAGGCATGGTAGAGCATATTTCCTGATTCCTGGCAATAGTCTTTTTTTCTCATTTTGTGGGAGCTCCAGCAATTTCCAAGTGACCCGAGAGACATAACCCCAAGTTGTTTTTCATCTGTTTCAGAGCACAGCTACCATATGGGCTATGCCTGATCACCTCTTAAGAGAGGCACCCAGTGACATCCTCACGAGGTCCTCCATCCACCTGAACTCATTCTTCTTAACACTGAGGAGAAGTAAATACACTCTGAGCTCCTCCTGAAATGCTAAATCTGTTGCAGAGACTGAGCCTGTCTACCCTGCAAATGAGCCTCACGTCTACTGTCTGTCCTTTCAGTCACTTGTAATTTTCATGATCATAGGTGACGATGGGACCAGATGCTATCTAATAAACCAATAATTTTGCTATTCGGCTCATCTATCACTTCTCAAGTACAACTCTGCCATACCACAATCCCTGCACCCATTCACTACTCAATCTACTTATGCCCTCTACCTTCACTTCTGAACAGGGACCCAAAATCATCAAACATCTCCAGTTATCTGCAGTGGGAAATCAATTCTTCCTTAGAATAAAATCAAGAGGACCTTCACAGAATTCTTACTAAGTCCTGCAAGAGAAAAATGTACACCTTGTTCCAAAATGAACTGGCAGCACTAAAAAGGCTTATAAATACCAAATGGAGGAGAGTGATGAATGCCAACAAAGACAGTGGCATTTTCGTCACTGACTCTGATTCCTGCAGCCAAAACATTGAGGCTATGTTGGCAAATCAAGACTTTTATCAAAAGGTGGTTATTGATCACATCATCCAAGCCTACAGAGTGGTGAACACAAGATTGGCTGCTCTTAACTCAGGTAATCTACACAAAGATTATCTAGTTTATTGCCTCACAGCCATCCACCCAAGGATATCACAGCTTTCTGACATATCTAAGCCACATAAAAACTTGGCTGACCTAGAAGACTCCTTACACAAATCTGCTCCATAGGTACAACAACCTTACTATAACTTTGTTTTGCTAGATAGCAACTCTACCCTGCGAAAGACATCTAGTTTCCCTCAAAGATGCCAAGGACTTTTCTCCAGACATCATCTAGGGCATACCTCTCCACTGCATCTCTTTTTTTCAGGGATGCTGCTGATTTTGACTCCAGTATTAGCTCTATCCCTCTTAATCTCTCCTAAAACTAATGAGTTTTGGAAAAAAGGTGGTGAATTACATTTAACAGATAATGACAATATTTAGAGTTATAGATTTCTTTTACTTCAGAAAATGTATATGAATATATATGCTCGAATTCTATCAATATCTCAAGTTTATTGTACTAATATTTAAAAAAATGTCCCTGATTGTGACTGTTTCCGGATTTGTCCCTGATTCCGTTGAGATTTGTCACTGATTTGTTGAGAGCTTTGATCTGGGGTTAAAGGTAAGCAGTAAGCACACAAACCAAATCTACTGAGCCCAGGCCAAAAATACTTCTGGTTTTGCCCTCATATGACGTCTTGTTTCCTGCTATATTATATGACCCCCCCACCAATTACAATCATCTGTTCAAGCACCTTCAGATGGTACGTAGCCCCAGAACTTCCCATATGATCTTATGGACAGAGGCAACAGGTGCTGATTTTAGTGTGTGCTTGAACCAGACACCCTTGGAAACATGGGTTGAATTTGGTTAGGCTTGTAAGGGCCCTGGGGCCATTAGCCTAGTAACCTCCTATGATCTTGTGATAGTCATTCAGTTGATATTGGCCTTGATGGTACACTATTTCAGTTTGGAATAGCTGTAGAGACAAAGCCTAACCAGTCAGCTTAGTATTGCAGCCTGCCTGTCTGTAGGGCCACTGAAGTGGTCCTTGGTCTGTAACTAATACAAATGCCCCGCTCCAAAGATAATATTTAATGGTAGACATTGATTAATAACAAAACACTCTCACTCAGTTGCTGAATACCTCTGATCAGCATTAATAAACTTCTGGATAACATAGCAAATTTGATGTTCGACCTCTTCAACAGTTTGTGCCAGTTGGGCTCCTAAGCCTAATTCAGAGGTATCAGTGAACTCTGTGAACTGTTTGGAGAGCTCTATGACTAATAGGATGGCTTCAGTCTATAACATGTTCTTTAACTTCTGCAATTCCTAGCCTATTTCTTGCATCCATATAACATTCAGGGGGCTCTCCTCTTGGTTAAAGTCAGTCAAAAGGCATACTATAGTGGTGACATTTTGGTATAAGTTTGTGGTAGTATTTGGCTAACCCCCCTGTTTTGGTGGTGGGTATTGGCCAATCAGGTACATTTACCTTTTCTGTCTGGTGCTTTACTATGCCCACCTTCCTATCATGCATCCTAAGTACCAGGCATCAGCCATATGCATTTTACACTTGGCTAGGTTAGCAGTTAAACTAGCTTGTCTTAAGGAAAACAGAACAACCTTGATCTTGACAGAGTCACTTTGCCAGTCTTCATAAGAATAAGAGGGTTTATATTAAATCATCGACTGCTTAGAAAAGAGAACGATGATTTATTGACCCCATGTAAGTGAAAGCTTACAATCTCGAATGCTTAGAACAGTGATTTTTTTCCAAGGGGAAAAAATCACTGTTCTAAAAAAAAAAAACACTTAAAGCATAACATAAAGTGAGGGGCTGTGCCCCCCCCCCCCACTTAAATATACCAACTCCAAGATTGCACTACAGTGACGAAAATGGCAAAGTAACAGACTCGGCCAAGCAATTTCTTTCCCAGGGAAAGAATTTGCTTATATGCCGCTTCATCATTTTGCCTTTTCGTCTTTTCAAGTTCGACTGAGACGCATTTGAAAGACTGTGTCTTCGATCATCTAATATGAACCCAAATAAGAGTGTCAAGATAAGTTGGAGCACACCCAGTGTGGAGTCTAAGAATCCCTTCCATAAGCCATGGAAACATTAGTGACACATTGTGGTCAGATAGTATCAGAATGTACTGATGAAGGTCATCAGGAGTAAAGTATGCAGTTTTCTACTTAGCTGTCTAAGTTAATGTGATTTGCCAATAACCGCTGACCAAGTCCATTGTGGAGAGAAATATAGCCTTACCCAACTTTTCTATCAATATATCCACTCCAGACATGGGGTAGGACCCACATTTGGGTAAATTATTCAGTTTTCTAAAATCAGTGCAAAATGTTCTAATTGGGTCAGGTTTGGGAACCAGGACAATTGGGAAATTCCAAGGCTTCTGACATTTCACAGAGATTTTAGATGTACTTTTCCACCAAGAAGATTCTCAGACTAGTGCTGAATTAAATTAACTCTGGCAAGCATGTCTAAGAATATGCCTGTTTTCCTGAATACCATTTACTTTACTTCAAGTCTCTAGATTACTGCTGATGCTTCATATAGCTTTAGTTCAGAGCACACTGTAGAGTTTTTAATTTCTTCAGCAAGAGACCTCTTGTTTTCCATGGCTTCAACATTTTCATGTGATACATCTGTTTAAGCTATATTTTCACCAGTTCTCCTTACTTTGTAACTTTCTTCAATTACTTTCTCTAGCACTTCAAAAGGCCCTTACACTTAGCAAAAAAAATCTTCTTGGCAGTGGACACTAACATAAGTATTTTCTTC